>NC_141366.1:23133586-23281815 GCF_963921425.1 Dryas octopetala
GGCTGGCTGGGTAAGGGCGGGCTGGCTGGGTGGGGGCGGGCTGGGCTAGGGAGGGGATGGGTGGGGGAGTGGTGGCTGGGTGGGGGAGGAGGAGAGGAGGGGAGGGGAAGGGCTGAGTGGGCCGGGGATGGGAGGGGGATGGGGGTGGGCAAGGGGGAGGGAGGTGGGTCGGGGCTGGGCTGGGCGGGGGGAAGGGAATATTTTTTTTTTTTTTAAGAAATATTTTAATAAAAAAATTATTAGTTTTTAAATTTAAGGAAAAGACGAAAATACTTCTGCAACTTTGACAGAAAAACTAACAGAGGTACTATTTTGACACAAAATGAAATTTGAGGTACTTTTTTGTAAGTTTTCAAAGTTAGGGTACTAAATTGACACAAAATGAAAGTTGAGGTACTTTTTTACAAGTTTTCAAAATTGAAGTACTAAGTTGAAATAACATGTAAAGTTGAGGTACTAAATTGTAATTTGCTCTTAGAATTATACATTCAAAGGGACGATAAGTCATGGAGTCATGAAGTCAAGGAATCATCATTCTCCTTACAAGTCATGAAGTCATTTTTGCCCCCTATATTAATCTTAGAATTCTAATCTAGACTTTCTGTTTCCTTTATTCTGCTTTTGTTTACTATATTAAGATCATATTTTTGGTCCAAACAACGTTATTTTAGAATTGGTTTAGGTGCATTGAGATTAGAGTCATTGAGCGATAAGTCAAAATTGGAGAGACCATATATAAAATATTACGTCTCTTAACCTGTCTTGATTATGGTCTTCGCATAGCTCACCAAGCAGGTTTCTTTCAGCTTGTTGTAGAGAGTGATTCTCCTCGAAGCCATTAACCTTGTTCAAGGGGAAGGCTATTTGCTTTGTGTGGAAGGGGAGTTGGTTGATGAAGTTCATGCTTTGGCTTCTTCTTTTCAGTTTATTTCTTTTAGGTTTTTTTTTTTTTTTTTTTTTTTCTAAATACCACATGGACTATAAGGGGTGTGCTCTTGTATCACTCAAATTTTTTTTCTTGCCAATTTACCACTTGAAGTATCAATATGTGCCAATGTAATAGTTACAGTCAATTTTTCTATTAAATTATCAACTTTTTTCTCAAACTTCCTAGTTTATTTCTTTTAGGTTTTTTTTTTTTTTTTTTTCTAAATAACACCTGGACTATAAGGAGTGTGTTCTAGCTCGTACCACCCAAATTTTTTTTCTTACCAATTTACCACTTAAAGTATCACTATGTGCCAATATAGCAGCTACAGTCAATTTTTCTATTAAATCATCAACTTTTTTCTCAAACTTCCTACTTTGCCCTTAAGTATAATTAAGAAGAGAAATAGAAGGAGAAGAAAGGAGGCTGGCATTGTCGGGGATGGGTCGACGTCGAGGGTGAGGGTGAGGGTGAGTTGGCTGGGTTTGTTTTTTTTTAATTGTATTTGGATTTTAGTTTATTTTTTAGATATTTTATAATATGAATTGACAATATTACCATTTAAGTTAATAGAAAAATTAATAGAAATTGATGACAATTGACACATTTGATACTTCAGGTAGTAAATTGACAAGAAAAAAAGTTTGGATGGTATGAGAGCACACCCCTTATAATCCAGGTGTTATTTGGGTAAAAAAACCTTTCTTTTAAACATGTGTAGAAAATGTAATTTCGTAGCGCACATTCTTTCACGGAATGGTTTAAATGTTGTTCATCCGATGTATTGGTTGGAGGATTGTCTGAGTTGGTTATTGTTAGTTTTGCATCATAATGTATCGTCTTGGATGAATTATAATGCATACTTTTGCATGCTGGCCGTTTCAACAAATAAAAAGAACAATTTAAAATGCCTGAACTATTTTGTCAAAATTAAGAACTCTTGAAGTGTTTTAAACTTAAAAAGGACCAATAATGCACATATAAGAAAAGAGTGATTACATGGCTTACAAGTCATGTAAAGTAATGCTTTCAAATTTAATAGCAAGGCCAACTTGAATTTTAAAAAGGTAGAGATTTATTAATTTAAAATTTTGGAATTTATGTCAGTGGGCATATTTTAACAATGAGCAGTGCTATTCCCACCATCATTACTATTTTTCCACCCACTCATTAATAAAAAATTTAGGTCACGTTTGGCACGATGGGGTGTGTTGAAATAGACTATTCTTATGGATTATGTTAGACTGTATTGGATTGAAATAAGCTGAACTAAATATTATCCTATTTTTGTTGCTGTGTCAGATTTTGAAGCTGAATAAGTTAAATAACACTGTCTTGTATTTGGTGCATAACCAGACTAAGTTAGAATTATTTAAATTTTAAAATTAATAAAAAATTTTAATTATCAATTTTCAATCTCAACCATTGAAACAAAATGTGTGGGTGAGATCACACCATATTTTTAATGTCCAAGTTTGTTTTTTTCAACCATGATAAAAAATAATTTATTTCTTTTTAATTCTATGCATGGGACATCTATGTGATCTGGCATCTAGGGGTGGGCGCGGTGCGGTTCGGCCCGGCTCACCCCCGAAATCGTGCGCCGCGCCGGACGTTCTTATACGGTACGTTTCGGTGCTAAAAACTGGAAAGGGAGGAGAAAAACCAAATCATTCAAAGTGCGGTGCGGTTCGGTTTGGTTCTCCACTACGGTTCTGGGTTTAATGAGTTATTATTCATATTGGCATTTTTGGGGAAATTGAGATTTCGTTTGGGGTTTGGGCAAATTTGGGTTATAAGTTATAAGTATATATAAGATTTTATATAACTATTATAGAGTAATGAGTATAGTATATATATAACTATATACTACTATAGTATATACTAGTATACTACTATAATTATATATTACTTATATAGTTATATATAACTAGGGATTAATACCATTTTGCTCCCCAGACTATTACACTTGTATCAGTTTGCTCCCCAGACTTCTAATTTGGAAAATTAAGGACTCTGACTTTTTCAATTTTGCCAATTGAGGTTCTTTTGTCAATTTACACATTTTTTATCCAAATCTTTGAGGGCAAAATGGTCCCTTCCAATTAGATCTTATCATTTTTTCCTCTTGCATCATTTTTCCTCTTTTATTTCTTGTTAAATTTTGCTTGATCATCTCGACATTTTAGATGAAAAATGTATAAATTGACGGAATAACCTTAATTGGCAAAATTGAAAAAGTCAGGGTCCTTAATTTTCCAAATTAGAAGTCTGGGGAGCAAACTGATACATGTGTAATAGTCTGGGGAGCAAAATGACATTAATCCCATATAACTATTGTAGTATGTATACAACTATATACTAAGTTACAAACTATATAGTTATATATAACTAACTATACTAAGTTTATATATAACTCTATATGCATAAAACATTATTATATAGACTATAGACTATATAGAAATAGAATATACTAATTTTATTATATAAGATATAACTAAAATTATATACTAAAACATTATTATATATATAATATTAAACTCATAGGGTTATATAAAATATATTTTAGGGTCAAAAATAAAAATGTATAAAATGTGTACAAAAATGTATAAAATGTGCATAAAAATATATAATTATATGCAATGGGCAGGCAAAGAGATTAGGCCTTGGAATACTACACATAGGGGCGTCAGGGAATCGAATACTCGACTTAGACACAGGGGATAGCCGGACAGACAGAGCTAGGGGAATGAATGTGGGCATGGATCGGGGAGAGGGGAAACTTGATAGCTCTATTGATCGAGAAAGCTTGGGCGGACCCCCAACCATTAGCACATTCTAAGATTCAGATGACTAATTGGCTGGAGTTGCAGATTTTAAAATTACACGGTTTAGTTCGGTTTGGTTTGGGTAAAATGAGCATGAAACCGGAACCGGAACCATCCATAAATGGTTTGGTTTTCTCTTACGGTGTTGACTTTTTGGTCAACTCGGTGTTTTTTCGATTTTTTTATTGTTGGTTTGGTTCGGTGTTTCGGTGCGCCGGTTATTATGCCCACCCCTACTGGCATCTAAGTTTTTAATTCTCCTCCTTATGATATTGTAAACCTCTATGGTTAGTTTTTGTGTTGTTTGGCTGTGTAGCTTCTATTTTACCGAAAAACAAAAAAGAAATACAACCAAACCCAAAATCCATGGCTGTCATTCCCATTTCTCAGTTGGGTACAATGGCCATTATAGCTTCGCAAGCCATCTTGGGTCTCTTCGCCGCTCCTCTCCCCACCGCTCTCTCACCATCAGAGCCTCCTCTTCCTCCTTGAACCCACCCATCGTCGGCCGCAAGCTTCGAGCCGCCATGCTTTCTCTTTGAGCGCAGCCCCTCCGCCGCCAAGAAAAAACTTAGAGAAACCCATATAAACCCAAGCAAAAGCTCAATGAAAAAAATAGGAAAAAAAGGAAGAAGAAACCCATAAAAAAATGGGAACAAAAAACCAGTGGCTCAATCCCATGCCATCAATCGGAAGAACCAATCCAAGAAAAAATCCAAAAAGATTAAGAAAAAACCCAGTGGCTCAATCCCACGCCATCAATCTAGTAAATCAATTCCAGAAAATTGAAGAAAAATATGGTAGATCAATCCCAAGCCACCTTGTACAATAAAGAGGAGAGAGAGAGAGAAAAAAAAAGAGAGAGGAGGGAGAGACTAGAGAGAAGCTGTGTACTGTAGCATGCTATGTAGAAGAATTGAGAAGGCGTGCCATGTAGCGAGGTCCTTTTCAACCGTGCTATGTAAGAAGGCATAGTGATGTATTTTAAGAAAACTTGTGTTGCATAGCCCACTTAAACCTTATCCCGTGTCTCTCCAAACGCAGGATAAGTGTTATTTAACACAATCCTAGCTAGCACTAGCTAGCATGGTGAAACAAACGTAGCCTTAATTAATAAGGCTATCCACAGTGATAAGAGTGAGAGTGAGAGTAATACATAACCTGAAAAGTGATTTTGTAGCCTGAAAATTGATTTTGTGATCTGAGAGTGATAGTCATATGTGCTAAAGTTACAATGGTGCTGAGAGTAATAGTTGAGAGTAATACAGTTGTACTTAATTCAATTAAGCCTAATTTAGATTAAGTGATGATTAAGTTATAATTTATAACTTAAATATTTATAAAAAGTATACTATGGTTTTATTTTAAAGAGATCTTTAATATAAGGTCAATATTGAATATATTTGGATTTATAATTTTATTACCCAAATTATAAATTATATATTTCAAGTTGTTTGGTATTTTATAATGTTTGAAATACAAAAAAATGGTAAACATTAAAAATACAATTTTCACCAACTTAAAACTGAGATCATTGATGCTCCATCCTTTGGCAGGTTTTTTGAGAATCTCCCATCTTCGGAGTGTTGCATCCAAGCAACAATTAGAGCTACATCTTCCCCATTGGACCAATTGGGATCCTTTGGATTTATTATGATTAAAAACAAAAATTTTCTACAACCAAAGTTAGTATACAAAATGTATATGAATGACTGAAAATGATAGATAGATGTGTGAAAAAATGAAGTGTGAATGTTCAATTTATAGGAAAAGTGATGAAATAGCTGTTGAGAATTTTTAAATAATTTTTTTGTATTTTTTAATGTTAGTATAACAGTCAATTAATTAGAATCATTGGATCACCAACAACTATTTAAAAAGGAAGGCCCAAATCGCGCCACGCGTCTGGGCCTGTTAATTTTTTTTTATTGCATAACGGACAAAAACTGGGACCGTCGATTCACAACAACTAATTCATCTGAGCCATCCGTCGCAAACACACGTGCATGAGATGAGGTGGCTGACATCATTGACGCGCCACAGTGTAGTTGTCGACTGTTTTTCACTCCCCCGACTTTTACTAGTTTACCCCTTTTCTTTTTATTAATGCCTTTTAGTTTTCTCATAAAATAAAGTTCTCTTAAAGAGCTTCCAAGTCATTTCGCATGTGGTGGGCCCCACCTCTTTGTTTTTATCACTCTCAGCCAGAGCAATGCATAATCTCACTCACTTTCACTCTCACACCTCTGGCCTACTAATTCGTTGTTTAGATTAATTTTACACTCTCTCTTCACTATTGTGGATAACTTAATTTATCTTTATGTGAGATTACCAAAAAGGACAAAAACAAACTTTAAAGAAGGATCGAAGAAGAATAGGGGTGCAACACTACTAAGAAATGTGACAACTCTAAATCCTTATCCTCCTCTTTTTTTTTTTGGTTTTTTTTACAACGAACGATGTCCTCACTGGGCCTTTTATGGAGAATTAAATTAAAGAAGCTGCTTTTCAGCTTGGTCAGAGCAAGGCTCCTAGGCAAGATGGCTATAATGGTTGATTCTATCAATCCTTTTGGGAGATTGAAAAGCCCACGGTTCAAAAGTGGTGTGGCAGATTTCTACACTTTACACCAGCAATTGGGAGAGATCAACAGAACAAATATAGTTCTCATCCCAAAAGTCCCTAACCCGGAGAGAGTTACAAAATTTAGGCCAATTATCCTTTGCAATTATGGTTACAAAATTCTCTATAAAGTCTTAGCGAATAGACTCAAAAGTTTTCTACCTGTGATAATATCCCCACACCAATGTGCTTTTGTCCCAGGAAGAAAAATTCAAGATAATGTCCTAATTGCGCAAGAAATTTACCATCATTTGAAAAGGAAGAAAATTGGGACTCGTTAAGAATTGGGGCTTAAGGTTGATATGAACAAGGCATATGACCAAGTTGAGTTGGACTTTCTTCAAGCAGTGATGATCAAGATGGGTTTTTGCTCTACATGGGCAGATTGGGTCATGAGTTGTGTGTCCTCGGTCTCCTTTGCGGTTACTCTTAAATGGGAAAGCCGGTAGTTATTTCTCTCCTACCCGAGGCCTTAGATAAGGAGATCCATTATCTCCGTATTTGTTTCTTTTGGTTTCTGAGGTCCTCTCCTCCATGATCACCAATTCTGTTGAGATTGGGTATTTAAAGGGTATTCAAATCAATAGGGACTGCCCTATAATCTCATTTAGTCTTTGCAGACGGCTCCCTCTTTTTCATTGATGCAACATTATCAAATTGTCAACTTCTAAAGAGGACCATTGAGTGTTATTGTGATGAATCTGGGCAGTCAGTGAATTATGATAAATCTAGCATTTTTCTCTCCCCCAACACTCCACATGGTATGGTTGATGACTTTTGCCAAATATTTGATATACAGCCCACTCCATAGCCTGGAATTTATTTGGGCCTCCCTGCACTCAGGGGTCGATCCAAAAAATCTGCTGTGGCCTTTGTCAGGAAAAAGGGAACTTTGTCTCAAGCAGGGAGAGAGGTCTTAATCAAATCTGTTGCTTATGTCGTTCCCACTTATCCCATAAATTGTTTTAAGTCTCTCTAAAAGGATTTTGACACTATTATCTCTAATTTTTGGCGGGGCTTCAAGGAAGGTAAGACCAAAGTCTTAAGAAATACTTTTAAAATTATACACGTGTACCATCACTTTTAAAATACTTTTAAGTGAATTAGTAACATCACATCAGCATACCACGTGTACCATTATTTTTCATCTACTGAGGGCATTTTTCATGTTATTCATCAATTAAAGCGTAGGATGAGAAGACAAAATTGACTTTAGATAAAGGCCAGTGCTATTCAGACCACCCTAAATTGCTAAGTTGACCACCCTATTTCAAAATTTCAACTTTACCCTTAAAACAAAAAATTTTAATTTTGTTCGTTGGGTCATTTGACAGTTATCTACCGAAATATTTATGGTTCTTCCCCCCACCTCGAGCCCCTTTCTCTTTCCTTCTCTTCTCCCTCCTTTTCTCTCCAGTAGGCGCCCCTTTCTTATCTCCTCCCCGTCGCCAACCCTCCCCATGCTTCCCACCGAAACCCACCCCCTCACTTTCTTCCTCTGCCTCACTCTCTCTCCCCTCCCCTCTCCACTCAACCTCTGCCACCAGCACCACTGAAACCCATAACCCAAAACCCACAAACCCACCCAAAACCCAGAACCCAAAACCCACTCTCCTCTCTTCCCCCTTTCCTCCCCACCCCGATCCCCTCTCCACTCACCCTCTTCCACCAGCACCACTGAAACCCATAACCCAAAACCCCCGAAACCCAGAATCCAAAACCCACTCTCCTCTCTTCCCCCTTCCTCCCCACCCAATCCCCTCCCAGCAATAGGCCCAGCCCAGTCCTATGCTCTAGGGACTTCGAGCTGTTTCTTCTTCTGATTTTCTTTGCAAAATTATATATTCATCCTTAATTAAAATGTTAGTTGGGAAAGAAACACAAAAGGCACGTGCAGATCACTAATAAATGAGTATGCATAAATATTTTGAGTAAAATTATGGAGTTGTTGTGATTATTTCCTTAGCAATGTTGATAGCTCCAGCCCACCACCTAAACCCTAAACCCACCACCTGCTCATGGTTTCGATGTTGGATTTAGCTTCAAATCATCCATGCTCAAACACTAAGAACCCACAAATCCCACCCAAAACCCACTCTCCTCTCTTCCCCCCTTCCTCCCCACCCCGATCCCATTCCAGCAGCAAGCCTAGCCAAATTTGGCTTTGGGTAACTTTTTTTTTCATTTTCTGTTTTTTTGTTGTTATGAAATTTTATGTTTTTGTGGGTTTTTAGTTTTGATCTTTTTGAAATGTTGACTTTTTTTAGTTTTAAACTTTTTAATGAATTTTTTTCCTAAAAAAAAAAAGTCTTGATCTTTTTAGTGGTAAAATTTGTTATTTTTTATAGTTTTTTTTGTTTTTAAAATATAAAATATCCAAATTATCCCTCATTTTAACTGAGTTGATAGATTGTCCTACAATAATATAAATTCTAAATATGTGTTCTAAACTAACACAAAACCAAACTGGTGTCCTAAACTAAGATTGACCCCAAATTAGGTGTCTTGTTTGAAAATTTTTCCCTAGATAAAATGTAGGGAAAAATTTACAAACATGACACATACTTTGATGGTTGTTTCCTTTCAGGACATTAATTTTGATTCGTGTTAATGAATGACACATACTTTTATTTTGTGTCAATTAAGGATTCTGTTTTATCTCAACTTTGGCTCAACATTGGACTCATCAAAACTCTACCAAATTTAGCAAACTTATACTTGATTTAAAGCTATGCATCTTCTCTTTACAACTATATAAAGATCACTTAAATCGAACATCTACAACTCCAGATAATTGGCCCAAAAGTAGGGTATCCGAAACTGTCCAATCAGACCTCTGAAAAAAAAATTTGGAAAATCAAACAATTTCGGGTTACCCTATTTTAGGGCCGATTATCTGGAGTTGTAGAGATTCGATTTGGGTAATCTTTATATAGTTGTAAAGAGGAGATGCATATCTTTAAACCCAGTATAATTTTTCTGAGTTTGGTGGAGTTTTGATGAATCCAACGTCGGGCCAAAGTTGAGATAAAAACTGATAAAAACATAGTCCTTAATTAACACAAAATAAAAGAATGTGTCCTTCATTAACACAAAACAAAATTAATGTCCTGAAATAAAACAACCATTAAAGTATGTATCATGTTTGTAAATTTTTCTCTAAAATGTAATATGGTGCCAATTTGGCGCCACGTGTGCAACACTAATGAACAAAAGTAGCAAACATTACCCAAAGTCCCACAGTCAAAAGTTCAAAACCCAATACCCATATTGCCAAAAAGAAAAAAAGATACAAACCCCAAGTCCCACCGTCAAACCCCAAAACCCCGAAGGGCAGAAGGACAATCGGCGCATAGGATCAAAATCCCAGACAAAGAAACAATGACAAAAACTATCTCTCTGATTCTGATGGGTTGTGGAGGGGTTGGGCGTCAGCTCCTCCAACACATTGTCTCCTGCCGATCCCTTCACGCCAAACAGGTACTTCCCACGCATTCTTTCAATACCTTTTATTGTTGGGCTTTCTGGGTTTTACTCTTCTGCTTTCTTTTTGCATAACACATTCTTTTTCATGTGATTCTATGTTGTAAAGGTCGTGGACTGTTGACAGTTATAAGATTATGTTTACAGATTTCTGTGGCATGACATTCTTATTGTCTAGTGTTTGTGTGTGCATAATACTGATGGTAGGATGTCATACTTAAAACCATTCAGGTAGATTGTGTGTGTGTGTGTGCGCGTGTGTTTGTGTGAAGTTCGTGTCTTATTGATTGGATAATCTTCATTTGGGTGGCAGGGAATCCACTTGCGAGTTGTGGGAGTATCTGATAGTAAATCCTTAGTTGTTGCATTGGACGTGTTCACTATGGAGTTGGGTGATAACTTTCTATTGGAAGTTTGCCGGGTCAAGTCGGATGGTTCTTCTTTATTGACACTTAGTGATTATGGTAATTTCACCATGGGGTGATGAAGATACATTGCATTTTGTTAGATGAGTAATTGCATTTTTTGAGTGTTTCTTATGCTTATTTATTTATTTTATTTATTTATTTATTTTTTTTAAGAAGGTGAATCCCAGGTATTCACGAATTCAGAATCAACCAAAAAGATTATAGATGTTGCCGCACTGTTGGTTAAATCGACAGGTTAGTGGTGTGTGTGAGCTTTCACATTCCTGTACAGATTGTTACAAGCTTTTTCGTAAACTGCATGAGTCTGCTTTCAGCCTAAAATGTTTTAACTTTATTTTTTCCTTGCAAAGGTTTGGCTCTTGTAGATTGCTCTGCAAGTTCTGAGACTATTCAAGTGCTAACTCAAGTAGTTGATTTGGGTTGTTGTATTGTCATGGCAAATAAGAAGCCTCTTACTTCAACAATGGTAATAAACTCTTTTAGGAAATTTCACTTTTTTATAGTTTTAAGTAATTATTGATACTGACCAATTTTACCGTATAAAAAATCAATAGAAGGTTCATTCTAATTATTCTATGAGGTAAAAGGGCTATCTCCTACTGTTTTCACATTCAATTTACTTGTATACCATTAATCTCTAGTAAATTTCTTTTCCACGCTACCCAGTGACGCATGAAATATTTCTCACCTGCAGGAGGATTTTGACAAACTAATTTCACACCCACGTCGCATTCGTCATGAGTCAACTGTGAGTTCATTTCTTCTTGATGCACTTTGGTTTATGTTTTCTGAATTGTAAACAAGATATGAAAAGTATTATGTATTTAGAGATGAAATACGTGTAGTCTAATCCTTAATTCCTTATATATGGTATGATATATGGCTTATTCTTGTTAAAACATAATCCTAGAACCTTTGGCATTTGGTGTCACTCCTGTTTGGAAGCCACAATATTATAATTTCAACTGTGAACCTTTGAAAAAAGAATTTGTTTTACTCATAACATAAGCCCAATTTCCCTCTTGGAGATAAATGTTGCATTGAGTCAATTTTGAGTTCTCAGAAAAAAGAACGAGATAAATGAGAATATTTGAATTATATGTATTTTTATCAATAGTTGAAACTTGAGAGGAATATGTGTGTGTTTATTTGGAATCTGGAGAAAGACTCCTGTATTTTTTTTTTTCATTTTCTATTTCTCCAGAAAGACCTTATGACATAGTTATTCTCACTATCCTCTCTCTCTCTCTCTGGAATGTGTAGATTCTAGTGTGTGTGTGTGTGTGCATTTATTGTCAGTATTTTATGTGTGTATAAACCTGCTTTTCACAATTGTTTTAGCCTTTTAGGTATTTTTTTTTCCCATTTAGGGCTTCAAGATGATTTGGGTCATGAGTGACCCAGATAAAAGTATGGGCATAATATGTATGTTTTGCATGTGAAAAGCTTTGTGTGAGTTCTTTACTAATACAATGTTTATAGTTGTTTGCGTTTTTATTGTATTATTATTATTACTAACTTTTTTCTCTCTGTTTTTACCCCGAAGGTCTATGTCTCACAAGTCAGAATCTCATCTTTAGCGTTTAGTTGATTAATTTGATTGTTTGACAATTTATGAGGTCTAATGAAACTTCAAATGCTGAAATTCAATTTCCAGTTTAGCGCCACCTCTCTGTTCCATCATTTCTTAAAATTACTTTAATATGAGAAAAACTCAAATTCTTAGATCAGTTTTGTAGCCCAAAAGGACAACTAGAGTACACAAATTAGCCCTAGAATCAGACTAATAAAAGTATACCACTGTAAAATGAAAATGTAAAAAAGAGTTTTTAGGGATAAAGGAATGTTGTTGTAGCAAACTATCTTGAGCCCCATCTTTTACTTTGTTTTTTTTTTGTTTTTTGTTTTTTTCAATCTCATCTTTTTTGTTTTCGTTCTTGTTATCGTCTTGTGCATCCTCAATAACTGTCACATTACTGTCATGTGCACCCATGCACAGACTCATCCATACCATATGTCCAGGATGATAGATGTATATGTAATTCATATACTGTGCTCAAGGGGAATAGAATTCTAAATAATTCGTATTATAGTGTTGATTGTTGAATCTACTGTTACCGTGCTTTCTATATTTCATCCATAATGTATTCTAGCCATTTAACAAATTCATATTTATTTTTGTTTTATCTTCTTAACTATATATACCTACATTCTTGAAATGGTTTCTGCAATTTCCACTGAATTGATTTTAGAGTTGGTAGGTTGGTGCTGGCCTTCCTGTCATAGCATCCTTGAATCGCATACTTTCATCCGGAGATCCTGTCCACTGCATTATTGGGAGTTTGAGTGGTATTTAAATTTCTATTTTGATGGCGTGCTGTTCTTTTTAGATTATACTTTAGATTCTTTAGTGGACTTCTTGTCCTCTTTATGTAACTTTCATCTTTATTCTAATGGAAGTATGTTAATTATAAAGACAAAAAAAGTGGTATCAACTGTTCCTTATAAAGAAAAGAAAAGTGGTATCAAAATTTCTAAGGCATTCAATCACTAGTATTGTTAGGTTATGTTTTCCTGGGGATTTTTGGCATTATCAACGCAATCTACCTGCATGTATCTGAATATTGGTGCTGATGTTTGTTTTGTCTCATATACATGTGATAGGGACATTGGGGTATGTAATGAGTGAGGTTGAAGATGGAAAGCCACTAAGCCAAGTTGTTCGATCGGCTAAAAGCCTGGGTTACACTGAACCAGGTTTCTCATGATTTTAGCTTTTCAGTAAATCACATCTTGATTATGTGAAGCTTATATTAGCTTCTTTATCTCCCACAGTTTATAAGTAGCACCAAGAAGTTAGGTCTTGATATTCATGAGTCTGTCAGCGTGGTTATTTTGACTTGCTATCATAATTGCAGATCCACGTGATGACCTTAGTGGGATGGATGTTGCAAGAAAGGTATGGACATGGTTTACCTTTTGTGGCTAATTTGTTGAATGGTTTATTTTTCCTTTCTAGGCTTCCATCTTCAAAGTGATCAAATTTAAATAGTATGCCACTTGTCAGACGGACCTTAAATCTGACTGCACCTGCATAATTGGTATGCATGTAGAAATATGGTTTTTGTCGTTGACCTTTTTTGTATTGCCTTCATAATTAATTCCTTATGACTTCTAAATTGAACTTTCAGTTTCACCAAAAGGAAAAACTTGATCTTTCAGTTAAATTGTTATCAGAAAAAATGTGTGCTTTTGAAAAGAGTATGCAGGATATCTAGTCCACCGATGTTGGTGGTGATCTAGAAAACGAAACCTTCTTAATGGACTGTTTTCAATTGGAGTCATATGGGCCCTCTTTTAGTTTTTCTAGGTGATGCTTTTATTAGTTTTCTAACTACTTTTCACTTACACTTAAGAATGTTTGTGGTTTGATATACAATTGAAAACTAAAACTAGGGAAAAAAAAAAGACGAAGAAGAAGAAGAAGAAGAAGAAAACTAGAACAACTCATCTGAAGTGATTGGATGGTTATGAAATAGTGTAAAAATATCTACCTAGGAAATCTTTTATTTGATGAGAATGTAATTTATTTAATATTGAAGCTCATGCAATACGTCATATTAATTCTAATATTATTTTAAACAGGCTTTGATACTTTCTAGGCTTCTCGGTTGCCGCATGAACTTGGATGACATTAAGGTTGGTACTATATATTCTTTCTAATTCGTATGATTTATCCTTAGTCGTTCATACTTATGCATTGACCATCTACTAGCTCAACTATAACCTTTTCTTTCTCTCTCCCTCTTTTCTTTTTAAATTGATTATAATAATTTTCAATGATGGTTATTTCGGTTGTTTAGATTGAGAGCTTGTATCCTGAAGAAATGGCACCTAATGTAATGTCCGTTGAAGATTTTCTGGGAACTGGGCTATTATTGCTTGATAAAGGTATCCAAGAGAGAGTCTCTAAGGCTTCTTTGAGTGGGAATGTGCTACGCTATGTCTGTGTGATAGAGGCCTCAAGGTACTCTTTCTATTTGTTTTTATTTCAGTTCAAAACTGGAAATGCTAAACCAAACACCCTCTCAAGTGTGTATGCATGTGTGGGAACTCTTATCAACCAAGTGATTTGGGATAACATGGAACTTTTCTGTGTACTTTCTCTTTTTTCTTTTCCTCAATATGAGTTGTGTTTTGAGTTTTTGAGAGAGAAAACCATCTGGCTATTTTGGAAATCTGGGACTTTCTTTCCCTCCGAGTCTTGTAAAGAATCACAGCTGAATGTTCACAATCCACATACTTGGCTCCAGGTTGAAAGAGGGAAGCTTTCCAAGCTTTCATCAACAGTTAAAGGTGACCAAATTACTGGAACCTATAAACATAGATTTATAGATCCAAACAGTAAAAGAAAGAAACTGTAGAGAAAGGAAATTCAGAATAACATCATTTCATTCATGCCCTGCCAAGTATGGAAACAGGGTATTTGTACAATGAAATGAAAAGAGGGAGGTGACTTGTGATCTAACAAGTAATTAACGACTAGCAAATGATTGATGAATCCAGATATTCCTTGAGAGGGAAATTCTGGTTTTTACACGTGGGTAACAAACTAACAGCATACTCAGGTTTCTTTAAAGATTACTTGAATATGCTAGTCAATATCTTCGTGCTGTGGTGAAAGTGGCTCGTCAAGAGTTTCTGGAAGAGTTCAGAAACTAGAAGCCTTGGCCAACTGGTCGGAGCTTTGGCTGACCGGTCGCCCAGCTCTAGAAGCTAATTGGAGTTTCGGGGTAATTTGGCCGACCGGTCGGAGGATTGGCTGACCGGTCGCCCGAAGTCAGAGAGTCGAGTTTTGGGGCAGATTTTGGCTTTCCGTTTTGGAAGACAAAGAGGACTTGCACAAGACTTCCCTAGTGTGGGAAGGAGTTCTAAAGGGTTTTCCTTGTGTACAAGGGAATAGAATTAGCTAATAGGTGAATTACCTAATTCTATTAGGTTTAGGAATCCATATTGTAAGTGGTAAGCCTATGCTCTATAAATAGGCTGCTACAAGTCTCATAGAAAAGAATAGCTAGAGACTTCAAGGGAAGAAACTCAAAGGGAGACTTGGGTTAGAGACTTAAGGGTGAGTGACTTCAAGGGAGGGGTTTTTCAAGAGGGAAAAACACAAGAGAGCTATTTGTGCAAGAGAGAAGAGAGCGGCTGCTAGTTGGGTAGTCTAGGGTTTCAATAAGTTCTTGTAATCTTATTCTATACATAGTGCAGCTGTGATTCTCTAAGGGTCACACGGGGACGTAGGCAAAGTTCGCCGAACCTTGAGAACAAATCTTGGTGTTCTTTACTGATTTATTGTTGCTGTTATTGTGTGTGTTTGCTAATTGTCTAATCCTAGAATACATCAAAGAAACAGGTCACGGGAAGGGTGTTAATTCACGACACGTGCCTGGTCTATGATATTCATATATATTGCCCTGGAATGTTACTGACAGGTTTAGTATTAGGTTTAGTAGAACTAGGGGTCAGATAAACCAGCTTTCCTAGCATTAGTTAATGCTCACAACTCTTTCCAGGAGTGAGTGTCTTGGCTGAGACCCTTGATGCCAGGATGCAGTTCTAAAGTGGCATGTGTGCAAGATTTGTCTGAATACTGCCTGTACGTAAACGTTGGTGTGCAAAATAAATTTCAGAAGGATCATGATATAGATTGTAGTGGCACTAACGCTTGCCTTTACTTGAGAAAGTCGTGGTGCATGGTGACATTTCTTCTTTGTTAACTCACTGACTGTGACACTTTGTTTATTCTCTTTCATTTTAGATGTCTCTCTTTTTTTTTTTTTCTTAAATTGAATTTCTTTTTTTCAATAAATCTCAAATCATGATCAATGTTGTTGTCATCATTGCTTTTAGTATGTAGAAATGCACAGTAGACTGTCAATACAGAAATTCGAGATTATTTTCACTGCCCATCATCTGTATCCTCACTATATGAGGATACAGATTTTGAAACGAGGTAGCAAAAAGACTAAATGTCAAAACTGACTAGTGAAAAATGATTCAACATTTTAAACTAATGATGTTTCATCTCTGGCATTAGGAACTAAAGCAAGTTAGATAAAGATAGGGGAATTCTTTAAGTGTTTGATTTCCCATATTTCTCTTAGTTTCTTGAATGTTTTCTTTTGAATATTAAAAGACAAATTATGATGATTGTCTTGGCATAATTTTGGAGGAATAATCAATTTTGTCATGATTGAGAAAAGTGGCTTAAATCAGTCCAAGAAAAGTGGTTTTGTTTTTCCATCAGAACCTGGACAGGCTAGTGATCATACGTGTTTACTTTGTAGACCCAAACATTTTAATGGGTGTGTGGGCTGAGTTTAATTAATTAGTTAATGCTAAAACAGGTGATTACAGTATGAGTATGTTGGTATTCAATTATATTTTAATACTTCAAAATTAGGTTAGTAAGCTGTGTTAAAATACGAAAGGGCTTATTGAGGAGGGTTTGTTCACGTACCCATAATAGTATTCATGGTGAAAGCAGAGGCTCTGGCGTGAACCCAATTTTAAGAGCAATATTCATTGGAACCCAATTTTTGTAAAGGACAGTGCACAAGGAGTCTAGGTAGTCAATTTTCACTAAAAAATGTGCTCATAGATGAAATTGAGCCAATGTATGAGACTTAGATTGTTAAATATTGTGAATATATTAATTTGTGTATGAGACATGTATTAAAAATAAATGCGTTACAATATATTTTTGGTAATTTTGCACTTGTGTTGTGAATTTTAAACAAAATTACTTATAGATGAAATTGAGAAAGCTGATGCTTGAAACAGTTTTTTGGTAATTTTTTATTTTCCATAGAAGAAAGTTATAAAATATCTGTGATACTCTTGGTTGTGCTATGTCAACTTTCATTAAAAAATGTGCTCTCACATTCCTTATTATTTAATCTTTTTATTTTTAACAAAATATATGCATCATATTTAGCTTTTCTTTATATTGTTTTTTAATTTTTCTCTGGTTGCACTTAATATGAATAGATCTTGTGGATGAGTGTGATAAACACTACTTTGTCTAGAATGCACAAGAAAAGTATTTGAATTGTTGATTCATTGCTAGAAATGACTTAGAACAAATAGTTCATCATTTACTTTATTTTTTTGCTAAAAAACTTCATCTGCGAGTTATCATAGGTTAAAATTTAAAACACATAATATGGTAGCTAAATGTATTGGGAAGAAAAAAATATAAAGGAGACTTTATACATCTTCTGAAAATTGTTTAGGCTTATTGATCCGTTTTAGTTGAAAGTAGGCCTTATATGTACTTTTCCCTTACTCCTTATGATTTTGATCATGCTAAACAATCATTGAAATTTAGTGTCTTGAACATTTTATGAATATTGAGGAAACATCCTTTGAGTTTACTACTTTATGTATATGATTTTGCATAAGCATATATATTTTTGTGTAGCATATCTTGCACTTGCACCTGTGATAGTGTAAAGCATTGGTATTCCTTAAATTTCTGGTGGCATTAGCTCAAGTATTTTACTGACTCCTTTCAAGCGATACTAACTTATCAAAGCTTTTGGTAGGTGTGAAGTTGGCATTCAAGAGCTTCCTAAGGATTCTCCTTTAGGAAGATTGAGAGGAAGTGACAATGTGGTAAGCCGTCTGAATTTCTTCTCATTTTCTACTTGTCACTGTTAAATTAAGACGCAATCTTTTGCTATAAGACAAAAAACTAAAACTATATTGTGGACTTTATTATGAGTGGCACATGCAATATAAACATTACGCCATGTACCTCATTAATCATTACCAAGGTCTTGAATTTGGAAAACATAAGGAGAGAGACAAAATTAGGAGGTGGGGTCATATCTACATTTAGAATTTGACTCTTCATGTGTGTGGCTGGGTTGAAGGCTCTGAGTGCATGTGTTTAAAAATGACAAGGAGCTATAATCTAAAACAATTTGTACTCTGAAGAGCAGCAGTTCTTTATTTCTGTGATGAGACTGTTATGCAGAACCAATCCTGTGGTAGATTTTGAAATCAGATATAGGAATTAGACTCTTTTGTGCATTGTTCTGGACTTTCAGGCACAAGGTAAAGTACATTATAATTTTGCAGATACATGGTTTGTAATGGTTGCATACCTTATTCAAAGTCAGAAAATATGACATCGAGAAATAAGAAAGGAGAATAGAAAACAAAGGAAGCAAAGTCAAGAGGTGAAACTAAGTTTTGATCTAGGACTTCTTAGGGAATCAATCCTTAGGTTTATAATTTCATGAATGAAAGAGCTGTTAATAGTTTAAAGAAGTTGTAATTCCCTTTATACGACACACATTTTATTCTGATGGATGTTCTATTGAACTTATTTATATGTTATGCAAGTTCTAATACACGCTCTGACTAAAAAATAAAAGCAAACACTGAAGAAACAAAGGAAGGAACTAAACTTGCAAAAGCTGCCAAACCAACCTAAAGACCTGATAGAACAAAAGAATCCCCATGTCATTTCAGTTAACTAGATCTATGTTTTTTTTTTTGGATGTCTCGGGTATCCAGATCTTTGACCTGACTAATCCCGAGGGCATGTGTAGACCCACCAATCCGGACGGCCAAGACAAATCCCCAACTCCATTGATAGTCGATAGTGGAATTGGGTGGTGGTGGCCCCAACAGGAGTGTTTGCACCCAGTGTGGATCGAACTGAGGATTGGGCGTGGGAAGAGAATGTATTGAACGTATTGGGGGGGTGTAGAAGAGAGTGGATTGGTTGAGAGAAGGAAGATAATAGTAAAGTAGAAAACCAATTGGAATTGGAATAGTGTACAGTTACCACACTTAACTTGATCTTCCATTTATAACCAAAGTTATTTTAGAAATAATTGTGTATCGCCGTATACTGGACATTTCAGGTATGCCCACCAACATTTCAAAGTTGAAAAATAATTTTAGTATATTGAACATTTCCTTAATAATATGGATGAAGTTTGACCATTCTTAATTTTTGCTAATTTTTTTATTTACTATTGCAGTTGGAGATTTACAGCCGATGCTATAAGGACCAACCTCTGGTCATTCAAGGAGCTGGAGCTGGAAATGATACTACAGCAGCTGGTGTACTTGCTGATATCATTGATATACAGGATTTATTTCCTTGAGCGGTTATTTTCTGTATCATATATGGGAGAAACTGAGTGCAATTTCATTGCTTAGGTATCTTATCAGTGATTCGTAGGACATACATAATTCAATGGTATTAAGATATATGCTAGGTTCTGGTCACTGTTAGGTATCTAGAAAGAAAGAACCTTCCCATAAACTATTTAGAAAAATGCAATTTCTGTACCCTCTTGTATTTTCCCAAAGGTTGATCTTGACTGGTCTGGGATTGGCTTCTCTAGAGGTTATTGTCTTTATCTTTTAGCTTTTGGGTTTGAATGCACATATGCTTTCGTCAATAGAGAGATTTATGGATGAAAAAAACCTGGTGGGATCGATCTGCTCTGAAAATTTTGATTTTACTTGCTTTGGGAAAGTAAGATCTTAGTTCTTTTGGTAAATAATAAAGATCTTAATTTCGAGGAAGCATCCGAAATCGACCACTCAATGGCTAATTTTGTTCCAAGGAAACAAAATAAATAATGGTTTTGCTTTTAGGAAAATCTAGTATCTGTTGATAATGTTGCCTTTTGTTTTGATTAAGAGAAATATGATACCAACTAATTATTGGTTTAGTAATATTTCGCTTTTGGAGAAGTTTCGAGTTTGAATCATCATCTCGAATAAAAACTAAAAAGACAACCAGAAGAGATGAGAGATGAAAAAAGATGAGCTGAAACATAAAGAAGTGAGAAAAAGAGCAAGAAAATATAAACAATATAAAACTAAAGAAATATTTAAAACGAAAATTATTTTTTATATTAGAAAATGGTATGTGGCTGACTGATATTTATATCAGTAGTGCTACATATACCACATTTTTATACCATAATTTCATACCACCTTATGTGGCAACTTACATGTCATTCATACATTGGATACTAAAAAATAAAAAAAAAAACTCAAAAAAAAAAAAAAAAAAACTTTGTCCAATAAAATAAAAACACGTCAGATTGTATAAAAATGTGGTATAAGAATGTGGTAAGTATAATATTATTCTATTTATATTATGTGGGATGGCACAATGACACAAAAATTCGAAAAAAAACTTATTTACCACAAAGTGTATGTATCTTATATGTCTATCTCTCATTTCGTGTTAAATCCCCTCATGAGAAAGACAAAAACAAAAAAAACTATGAGTAAATATACACTCGATTACATACAAATTTTACCCCACAAATGTCTTTGACATTCTTATTCTCAACTCAGCTAGAGATTTCAATGGCTTTGACATCATGTTTTTTGACCTTTGCCTTAGGGACCGTGACACTGAGCCCCATTCTCCATACAAGCCTTAATCGCATCGAAATTCGGGAATGATCGACATTGTGAAAACTGTTAGGATTGTTTGATGTTGAGAAAGTAAAGTTTGAGTATGTACTACTCGATAGTCGTAGGGCCGGCCCTGAGGGTAGGCTGAGTAGGCGGTCGCCTAGTGCCCCCCAATCTCAATGGCCTCAAAATTTTATAACTCTTTATATAATATGTCTTATATGTTAGGCTAAAAAATTTTAAGGGCTTTTTTTTTAAAAAAAGTTTATTTTTTAAAAAAATGTACTGTTCATCCGGCCCACTCGCTATAGTGAACTACTGTAGTGGCCCACTTTTAAAAACTCAGTGTTACAGTTTTATTTTTTTGGTCGGACAATTTTTTGTTTTGTTTTCCACATCTTTAAAAAAAACCCATCAGTCTTGGCCAAAAAAAAAAACCCAACAGTGACAATTATTCTAATAAGAATAATGTTATACTTACCACATTTTTATACTACATTTTTATATCATCTCACGTGTCATTACTTTATTGGACAGAGCTTTTCTTTTCCTTTTTGGGTTTTTATTTTTATTTTTTAGTATCAAATGTATAAATTTCATGTAAGTTGCCACATAAGGTGGTATGAAATTGTGGTATAAACATATTGGATATCTAGTACTACTGTTATAATAATTCCCACTGTCAAACAGTAGCTATTTTCAATTTTTCACTATGCAAAAAAACTCAAATACAAGGCAATCATAGCCTCACTTACATATTGTTACTAACAAGCAATAACAACCATAGCCTTACTTACAGATTGTTACTGACAAGCAGTAACAACTATAGCCTCACTTACATATTATTACTGACAAGCAGCAACAACCATAGCCTCACTTATATATTGTTATTGCTTGATAGCCCCCACTTACATATTCAAAGTATACAAACAAGCAAATACACTTGAATAACATGTTTGAAGTCCTAGATGATACACAGTGCACATAGCAGTCCTAGATTAGAGGTGTCAACCAGGCCGGCCCGGCCTGTTTAAATTGAGCTCATCGTGCTTTCGTGCCGTGCTCGGGCCGACCCATATAGTTAAGACTTAAGCTCAGCACGGCCCATGGCCCGCGGGCCATTCGTGCTCGTGCTCGTGTCGTGCCTTAAACGGGCTAGCCCACAGACCTTTTTTTATTTTTATTTTTTAGAGTGATAAAACTAATCTTATAATATTTTTTCTGATTTATAATTAAATATTAACATTATTTTTCATGAAAATTGAATATTTTTGTTGAAAAGTTCTTTAAAAATGGAAAAAAATAATGTTAAAATAGTCGTGCCTAATTTGGGCCCGTGCTCGTGCCGTGCTTGGCCCGTGTCTTGCTCGTGCCGTGCCGTGCCGTGCCCGATGGGCTAAAATTTGGCCCAGCCCGGCCCATTTAATCGTGTTGTGTCGTGTCGTGTCGTGCTTATTTTAATCGTGTCGTGCCGTGTCGTGCTCGGGCCGGCCCAACCCGTTTGACACCTCTATCCTAGATGATACACTAATACTATTCGAATAACATGTTCTCCACAAGAGATGTATTGTGCAGAAGAACTGTCTAGCAGTTGCTCAACAGACTTTTCAGTCAGATACATCTCAGCTATATCTTCATCATCGTCTAGCAAGTGTTCTAGTTCATCCCTCACCTACAGATATCGAAAAAAGACATATATAAATATGCACCATCCTGATCACATACAAATTCCCAAAATGAAACACATTCACATGCATCAATGTATAAGAACCTTCTAAACACACCCTATTATAGCAACCAAGCTGCTCTTAACTTGGCGGACACGCTCCAAATCCAAAGTACTAATCTTTGAACTCATCTTATCCAAAGCTGGGATAAACTTCTTCCTCCAATCTCTTTGTCCGCACTTTCCCAAATCAAAAAGAAATTAAACACAAAAATTGCAATCAAAACAAAAAAGGGTCATAAATCAAAGTGGAATTAATAAAAAAATATTCAATACTTTGCTCTCTAAGCATCGGCAAGCAGCCTCAAGGCAAGCCTCCTCCGTTGTCGATTCACCACCGTGGCTAGGTGGATGGGTGATCGGAGGGTACCGTTGTGTTCAGAGCGACGAAAGGAACAAACCTTGATAGGTTTGGTGCCTCGTCGTGGCCAGAAGAAGCAGATCGCCGTAGGAGTAGACTCTCAGTTTTTGTGTCGTTTTGTCGCCGTTGGTTACTGGATGGACGATTGGAAGCCATGGGAAGGAAGATGAGGACGAAGAGGTGAGAACGGGGAGGTGGGTCTTGCCTCCATACATGGCCGGACGGTGATGCATCAAGGAGAGAGAGAATGACGGTGAAGAGAGAGAATGATGGTGAAGAAAGAGAATAGAGATAATGGGAGTTGCCGGTTGCGCGTGAGTGAGGAGAGAGAAATGAGAGAGGGAGTGGGAGAGAGACGGAGAAGGGAAAGAAAATTAAAACGTGGACCAAAAAAAATAAAATGTGGGCTGGATCCAAATGAAGTGGACCCGCTGTGAAGCTCAATAAAAAGGTAGACTTTAGAGAAATTAGGTGACCCAAATTGGGGTTATTGAAAATTATCTTAAATTTTAATATGTGCCTCCAAGTAATATATATATAATATATATAATTTTTTAAAAAGAAGAAGTTCCAATTCAAAAGTAAAAATAGCCTAATTGAAATAGGCCCATCAATTTGTTAAACCCACCAATTAAACAGATACCTATTTAATTTAACTAAGTAAATTAAAGGAAAAAAAAAAAAAAGAGTTATAGAAACCCCCAACGTGAAAAAAACTTAAAACCCAAATCCCCTTATCCCCAAATTTCTAAAACAAAACCTACACTAAACCCTTTTATCTCACATTCAAGATATTTTGGTCATAGATCAATTTACATCCAACGTGAGATAAGCTGTGTTGTTGTCGTCTTGGATCAATTTAAACAAGGTATGGTTTTTTGGTATACATGATGCTTTGATGCAATTATAAAATTTTTGTTTGGGATATATGTAGTTTGCTATATGTTTTGTTATGTTATAATTTTTATTTTGAATTATTATAATGAATTTTTTGAGCGTTTATGAAAAAATAAAATACGTGAGTGTGTATGAAGGTCGAGATGACAAGAGCCTCGTTTATATTGTTCGCCTTGGGCCGCCGAATCTCAAGGCCAACATTGGATAGTCGATACTAGGTCTATGTGCTTTGCTTCAGGACTAGAGGGAGGGTTGGTTCGTATATATAGGGCTGGGTTTTTTCTTGATTTACCGAAAAATATCGATGTTGTACCGATTGGTATGGTTTTTTTTTTTTTTTTTTTAATTTCTGGTATTGGAGTAAATACCGCACTGTATCTGCTAAAAACAGGATCGAAATGGTATTGATATACCCATACCGGCGGTATACCGATCTATACTGATACCGTACCTCCTTCTCTTCTTCTTCTTCTCTAGTTTCAGATTTGCAGAATAAGTTCTTATTTTTTCGATCTGTTTTGTGGGTCTTTTTTTTGGGCCTTTGTCTTATATTTTGTTTGGGCCTTTTGTTTTGTGTTTTTTTTTTTAGTCAAGCTCAAAGTCTCACACACCCACACCCCTAAATCCCTATTACTTAATACCCAATTACCTAGCCACCACCATCTCTCTCTCTCTCTCTCTCTCTCTCTCTCTCTCTCTCTCTCTCTCTCTCTCCACCACCATCTCTTTGCGATCCCCGCCATCACCACCATCTCAGATCCCCACCACCACCACGAACTCCACCCTTGAACCACCTTCGCCTCCCTCTCTCTCCCTCTATGTCTTATCTCTCTTTGTCTGATTTCTTTAATTTGGGGTTGATTTGTCTTTAATTTGGTTGTTGGTGTTGTTGTCGGCAGGCCTAATGCCGCTTTGACACCGCCCCTTTTCGATCGGTATCAGAGCCAAAAACCCTAATCTCAACCCCTATCAGTCGGAATTCGGTATTGATGTTTCGGTATGATAACCGTACCGAACCCACCCCTACGTATATATATAAAGAACCCAAGAATTTTCTAGTAAATACTGGGCCTTGAAAATATTTCGTGATTTTCTCTCCAACTTTCTAGGACTTTATGAGAGTCAATATGGGCTTGGACTACTAGACTGGAGGCACCACAAATTAGATAAGGACTAGGCTGAAATTCATTCTTTTCTCCAAAAGAAAAAAAAAAAAGTTTTTACAAATAGAAAATTATAAATAAATTAATAAAACATTTGAAAAGTTCATAATAGTCAAAATACAATTTCAGTTCTTATAATGATTACATGCACATATTTGATAATTACATAATAGTCAATGGGCCCGGCCCTATATAGTATTCATAATGTTCAATTACTATTATGCCCTTTAAAAATTGAATTTAGACATAACAAAGATGCATATTTGACATATTATCAAACTCTCAATCCGTTTATTGATAGTCTGTAATAATCCAAACAACTCAAAAACTAAAACTATAGAAATAAATGAAAATACACTCAGCCACTTTCGCAGGGATCTCGATTGCATTTAGCATATGCAATAAGCCTTTAAACCCCTAAGTTATCCTTAGAGGACGAGTTATAGTCTCGTGAGGATTTTCAGGATGACACCCACAACCATCGAAAACATGATGTTATATATAATTTACTCAATCAAAAGTCTGCTACTTGAGTGCGATCAAAAAAGCAGCATGTTGGACCTCCATCTGGTAGAAGAGCCAACTTGAGTGGACCTGCAGCTCCCTCTTCTACAGACATTGTCCCTGTATGAAAGTTGAGATCTGTCTTAATGAAGCCTGGATACACACAGTTGATATACATGTTGGGATGCTTCTTTGCAAGGATTCTAGTGTAGGCATTGAGGGTGGTCTTGGAAATGGTATATGCAGGATGCATCATCATCCATCCATTGGCTTCCAATGCATTTTCTTTAAAATCATGCCGGAATCTTTTCAAAACTGCATCCACTTTCTCCTCTGTCAGTGCTTCTACATTCCCAAGTTCATTTCTTATCTCTTCACTTGGAATGTTCTGCAAGGAGTATATTTAGGATGTAGAGGTGAATCACTAGTTCAGATGGATGGAATATGAGAGAAAATTGCCATGTTGGTTTGTCATATAGCTCATATTGGATTCGATGAAAACTTATGATATAGAGAAATGTTTTATAACTAGACAGCTCGACATGTTATGTTGTTATACTATTAATTTTCACCATATAAATTGATCGATGATTATGTTGATTCTTATTTGAATGAGTTGTTCAAACTCAAGCAGATCGACGAACATTACATACCCTATATACAAATCATGATACATTAATGCCTTTTTGGAATCCTACCCTAGAGTTCCATAGTAATGATGAAAGATGGTTTGGTTTGAGGTTGATTTAAATAGTCAGCTGGTAGATTACGTCTTTCAATCTTATTAGAAAACCACAGCCTTTTTCATATAGTTTGTTTCCCTCTACAACAAAGATTCCAATACTTGTCAACTTAGCAGATGAACAAAATTGGGTTCATTCAGTCATATATGCTGCTGAACACCCACAGGGCTAGTTGTTAATAGTCATACTTAATCATGATATTGTAAATTATGACAGGCTGGGCTGACCTTTAGTGTACTCCTTATAGAGGTGACATTCACAATCCTTGCTCCTCCAGAAGAGAGTTGCAGGAGTGGGAGGAGGGCCTCAGTTACTCTTTTGACACCATAGTAATTAGTATTCAAGCTTTCTTCAGCCGTCTCATAAGTGTATTTAATTACACTTTTAATTTCATTGGCCGCTTTGCCTGAAAGCTGCATAAAGAAAACTAGTTAAAGGTGCTGATTCTTAGTTGTCACTACATGAAAGTGAGTGATCGAGAGCCTTAAACTTACCCAAGATGCTTGATCAATGTTTAGGGCTTTTAGAGCTTCCGCATCAACTTCAGCTCCAGAAGCTCCGGCATTATTAACCTGTAGGAATCAAATGAACAATTGACCTTATTTTTACCCACCAAGGGTAAAAAGTTCATTCTAAATTTTGCAGAACATTGCAAAGCTAAAGAACCAATAAATTAATGCAATCACTACCTTAATTTATACATAAACCTGATCAAGAGGTACCTATTTTCCGAGGTTACTGAAAAAAAGCCCTTTGGCACCTATGCTTTCTATTGATAATTAGCTCATGTCCCAACATCTTAAGTTCCATATTCTATTGGAGTAATACTACAACATTTCTGTAAACATCTCTCACAAAGTGGGATCCACTTAGGATGAATCCTGAATTTGGATTCTAGCTTTAACTACTATTAGATTCAATCAGATGTAGACGAACGGACATGCGAACATGCCGCCGAGCGCTTGGTAGCATATTTTTTACAATGACCGAGTGCGGACGTCCACACCTGAATGAGCCTGTCTTTATTACACTTGTTTTACTTGTTTCAGAAGTTATATAAATCCATGAATGACTCCACACTCAATCAAAAAAGTAAAATGAATCAATTTTCTTTTTTACTCATACACCTTTGATTTACAATATATGGCTAAAATTAATTAAAAGTTAAGCAAAAACAAGCAAAAAAAAAAAAGAAGGAAGAGGAGGATTCAAATCTAACGAACCCTATCTATAGTAATGTAGTCAATAAATATGATACAAATGATTTATCAATACGTACGATTTGTATATTTTGACTCACCATGGGAAATTCCCTTGGATCGATGGCATATATAGTAGCATGTGTTTCGAAATAAGAGTAAATAGAAAGCTTACCAAGATATCAAGCCTGCCAAATTTGACCTGAATGAAGTTGGCCAAGGACTGGATACTAACTGGGTCCAACACATCAAGTTGATGAAAGACTACATTTGACAAACCCAAGTCATGGAGCTTTGATGTGGCTTCCCTTCCCCTTTTCTCATCTCTAGCGGTTAACATCGTCGTCACGCCTTGAGAAGCAAGTTGCCGCACTATCTCGAAGCCGAGACCCTTGTTTGCCCCTGTAACCACCGCATACCTACACAGCAACACACCACAATGTAATATTGCACCTCTTTTTATTAAGGTCACAGTGTTTAAGTACTCATAAATGAGTATAAGTTTGTTCTCACAACTAATTACATGAGCTCATAATAGGGTCCACCATGAGAGAGAAGGTGGTGGGCCCCATCATGGGCTCATGTGATTAGTTGTAAGAACAAACTTGATACTCATTTATGAGTACCCAAGTATTTTCCTTTTATTAATAGATTATTTAAGCCCTGTTTGTTTGACTAGAATGCTAGAATGAGAATACAAATTGTACGTTTTTTTGACTAGTCCGAAATGAAATGGTTTTGAACTTCCCTTTCTAACATTTGGAACAAGTAAGAATCGAGACAAAGAAATTAATGGTTTGCAAGCCAACGTATACATCATGCCTGGATGGAGTGAGAAATTGATTCCCATTTTTTATACAAGAATGTTAAATTGTAAAGTGAATTGTGTTAATACAAGAATTGTACCTCTCTGCTTCATTGCTTCCCATTATTGCAATGCTTAGATAAGCCTTGCGATCTTGTTTTCTTCCTGATCGAAACTGTGGAGCACAACAAGTTAAATATATGGTTACATGCATATTGTTCTATTATTTTAATGATATATAATGTACAAAACCTATGTCGTTTTTCTTCAAAACTTCAGTACTTCTTGCACACACTTAAATATATATATATGATCATAATATTCAGAAAACAACCTCGATGAAGATTTTTTCAATGTTTCAAGCAATGAAGACTGATGATGGGTTCTCTCAAGGACTTTTGCTGCATGTCCTCAAATTTTAGCTTTTTTTCTCACCTTGATTGCGTTAAAAGTTAAACATTCAATATTTCATGCACAAGGAAACTAATTCTCGAATTGGAATCTTTTGTTTGGGTTTTTTTTTTTTTTTTTTTTTAATTCAGGGGGAGAGGGGATCAAACTTGGGTATAGAGGGGCAAATTTTACAACTCTTCAAACTAGCTAGCTAGACTACCCACCAACTGCTTTTGTTTGAGATTCTTGAGTTATAGAGATATGGAGAAAGAGGGTGAGAGATAAAGCCTTCTTTATGTGTGCTGTGTACCCAAAGCAAACTGAATTAAAAGGAAAATTTAAAAAATTGCCACAATTAATTTAATTTAATGACTTTTAGCCATTTTTTAAAGAATTTTGAAATCTTACTCTTGAGTAGTACTTGAGCACTGCATTGGGAAGTGCTCGAACCTTCTCAAGTAGTGCTCAACCCTATTAAGTAATGATCGAGCAGTACTTCTCGATAAGAGCTTGAGTATTAGTCTAAGGTCGTTTGATTTAAAACAAAAAAAATATTTTGAGTTGAGGGATGGAGGATCGAACTTGGGTGTAAAGTGGGCAATTTCATCATGGCCCTTCTAATTAGGCTACTCAACAACTGCTTTGATTTCAAAATTCTAAAAAAAATGTTTATAAGTCTTTAGTGAAAAGAAAAAAAAAAAGGTTAATTTTCAAAATTTCTTCAATGAAATGTCTTCTTGCAATTATATTACTAATATAATAAAATCCCAAGCATCTAGTGCATTTCAGTAAAGTAAAATAACAGTAATAAATATAGAGTAGCAGTTTTTCTTCCTTATATTTTAAAACCCTGAACATCTAGTGCAATTATATTTTGTACAGTTGCATTCTTCTCCCTTAATTTTCTTTTTTTATTTGCTCAATTATCTAACTATAAAAATAAAGGAGTGCAAACGTACAAAATTGGAATGTGAAAACAAGAGTAAATTTTAGGAAAAAAACAAAACAAAGCAAATAACATCTCACTATAAGAAATGTGAGCAAAGTCCACTCTCATTGGTGGCATTGGCATAGAATGTGGTGACAATTGGGCAATAGGGACTGAAGTGCTTCGATTTTAACAAAAAATGATGGCAAATGGGCAATAGGGACTAAAGTTCTCAATTACCACCTCATTTTGTGCCACCAATGAGAAATGTGTTTTGCTCACATTTCTTGTAGTGTCTACTACAATTCTTTGGAAAAAAAAAAATAATAATTAGTTTAATAAAATCCAAATGAGTTAAAAGAATAACAAATCCCTACAAGTACAAACCTACTTCTTACATCTATGCAATTATAGTATAGAAGAACCCCAAAAATCATCAATTCCATTTATTGAAAACTCATCAACAAAAACACAATTATGCTTCGGATGGGGTTGGCGTTTTCTTACTGTTGGGTGCGCCTTGATGGCCATGATGGGGTTACTATTGCACTTCTTGAAATCCTTGGGGCAAGGTTGGATTGTAATGGCCTTTAGTATTTATATCTCTCCAACCAAAATCCAACCAGATTTCATTATTAATGATTTCCAATAAAATGAGTAACTTTTCAATTAATATCACTAGATCTTGATAGATTGTTTTAAATACTAATTGAATACTATAACAGATTGCCAGATACTCTTAAAATCCAAATTGAACTCAATAGTAAATTAATAGTTAAGGTCGATCTCCCCATCTATAACAAATATTAATTAGCTACATACATTTCATGCTAATTGGTAACCAGAGTAATTTTATTTAGGCTATAGTTTAATTTAGGATAAAGTATCAATGGATGCCATGAGAATTCACCAAGAAAACCCTCACACACTTAATTTTGATTCTTGAGAAATCTTGATGCTTATCAAAATAAATTGAATTAAGCACAATTCAACATTTATTTCAAAGAATATTATGTCATACGCGCATGAAATGAATAAAGCAATAGCTCTAGCAAATTGTATAATCATATAATAATATTTTAATATTTTTACCAAAACAATTTTTTATTAATATCCTTAGCAAAAGAATATTACAAATTTTTTTCATTGAATATTAAATAATGATAAAAAAATTCCATGATATTCAAAGCTTTATAAAAATAATCTTACTTAATGCTTTCACATTATACTCTTTCCATATAAAAGATTATACCATGTAAACATCATTTGTTATTCTATAAATAATTTACTTTAATGTTTATCGCCAATAAAAAATTATAAATTATTTAGACAAAATATTATCTTCAAATTTTACAAATATAATTTCCCTTAATATTTCCCCAACAAATATTTTTTTTCCATAGAATATTTTCTTGACATTCCATATTTTACATAAATAATTTATTCTCATATTTTATCGAATAAAATACTTTAGATTATTTATAAATTATTTTACATTAATCAAGAATATAAAATAAAAGCAATAAATCAAAGAACATGTCAATGAAGAACATATATAGCACAAAATTTTCGATGTGCTACCCTAGCCATCATGCTTGTTTTGTTTTAATTAAATAAAATCCTAGCATGCTTCTAGTTAAATTCAAGCAATCAATAAGCAAAAAATGCTTATGTTCCCACCCTATATATTTTTCATTTTTTTTTCTTTTTCATATTGAAAAAGTAATAAGATTGAGAGGTGTTAAGCTTTTTAGCATCCTGGCCGACAACTATTTTTCCATAGGACCTCCCCTACAGTATCGTCACCGCAATAGAGTTTAACCACCAAGTTCGGAATGGATTGGTGTGGTTCCTCTACGCCTAGGACACCAGAATAGCGAACCATGTATTATCCTATTTTTTCACCCACCTTATTTTTACTTCTCCCATTAAATTTGAAAAACATATAAAAACACTACACACCCCTCATTATTCCTATAATATCCTTTGATGTACCAACTCAAACACTCACTCAATAAACATTAATTCTTTCCACCCCTTAATTAACTATTATCTCACTCTTTCAAGTGAATTGAAAGACTGTCTGGGATGTTTCATGGTTATATACAAACGTTGGGTAGCTAGACCACTCTTTGAAGTATTTATTCATATTAGTATTCACTCTTGTTCTCAATTGGTGCTTGTTGTAGTTAGTTATTCATATGTGATGTAATCATTGACCTCTTTGATCGAAGATCTGCATTTGGTATGCGATTATTTGAATTACAAGTGCTTGATATCAAAGAATCTGGTACATGGAACATCACATGGTTGTCCTACCCAAAAAAAAAATTTGAAAGCCTGACACAAAAAGAATTTTTTTGCTTACCTTTTCACTAGGTAAATTTTCTCCGACGTCGATTTGATTGTCCATCACCCAAAAACAGTATAATCAAAAGAATAATGATATGAGAAAATGAGAGAAAAAAATTTTAGAATTTTTAAAAATTTAGGTCGTTGTAAGGAGGTGGGTGAGTATGGAGGTCAGGGTAGATAGAGTAGATTTATTTATATATTTTTTTAGTCAGTTGATTAATTTTCATCTTTTAAATATACTTCATCTACCATAAATCACTTCCAAAATCTCTCCTTTTTTTTTTTCATTAAAGAAAGAAGTACTAGATTAAAAGAAAAACATTATTAAATGGACCTAATTAAAGAAAATGTCAATTGTGTTTTCTATTTGCCTTTTCTCTAGTATAAATCATTAAATGCAAACCCCTCAATCATGGCAGGGGGAGGGAATTCATTGCACGTAACTCCTTGAAGCACTAAATTAAAATATGTCAAATTCATTAAAATAATGTGCATACTCGTGAAAATGAAATTGTTTGAGTAATCCAATTAGAAGGGTCATAAAATTATTCTCTATGCTCCCAAATTTGACCCCCTCCATTTATAATAATAATAATAATAATAAAAATATCCATGTGGCAATAGATAAATCTTAGGATTATTTATAGGCTTATAGCAATGCACCTTAAATAATTAGCTAACATATCGATCTCAAAAGTCTGCTACATGAGTGCGATCAAAATAGGAGCCTGTAGGGCCTCCATCTGGTAGAAGAGCCAACATGAGTGGACCTTCAGCCCCCTCTTCCACAGTCATTGTCCCTGTATGCCAGTTGAGATCTGTATTAACATAACCTGGATGCACACAGTTGATATACATGTTGGGATGCTTCTTTGCAAGGATTCTAGTGTAGGCATTCAGGGTGGCCTTGGAAATGCTATATGCAGGCAGCATCATTGTCCATCCATTGGCTTCAATTGCATTTTCTTTAAAATCATGCAGGAATCTTCTCAAAAATGCATCCACTTTCTCCTCTGTCAATGTTTCTACATCCCCAAGTTCATTTCTTATCTCTTCACTTGGAATCCTCTGCATGGATTGAGGCTTTGGTTAGAGATCTTGTTGAGGGTTGTTTTCAAAGAGAGACAAGTAGATGAGATATATCCAGAAGAATATGTAGGGGTGAATGACTAGTTTTGATGGATGAAATATGAGAAAATTTCCATGCTGGTCTGTTATGCAGCTCATATTGGATTCGCTGAAAACAAGCTAGTATGCAGGAAACTGTTTTCTCACCAAAAAGTTTGACATTTATGTTGTGAAAGTGTTAAATTTTTTTTTTTTGGCCACTATTAGACTGTTAGACAGTTAATTTTAATCATGGATAGTTAAGGTAAATTCTTGTTTGGATGTGTTTATTGAAACTGAAAGTCTCATAACATGTTGTCTATCTAACAATAACATGCATGATACCCCTATATACAAATCATGTGACATTCCGTTTTAGAATCCCACCTAGTAGAGTCCCATACCATTGGTGAAAGATGGTTTGGTTTAATTAGGTTGATTTAAATAGTCAACTGGCAGGTTGTCTAGGGCAATTCAATCTTCTTCATAACCACAGCTTTTTCCATATAACTTTGTTTCCCTCTACGTACCACAAAGATTCCAATACTTATTGGGTTCATTTCCCACAGGGCTAGTTGATGATAGTACGTTATGCTTAATTATGATGATGTGAATGATGAAAGGCTAGGCTGACCTTCAGTTCACTCCTTAGAGAGGAGACATTCACAATCCTTGCTCCTGCATAGGAGAGTTGCAGGAGTGGGAGGAGAGCCTCCGTTACGCTTTTGACGCCATAGTAATTAGTATTCAAGCATTCTTCAGCCTTCTCATAAGTGTGTTTAATTGCACCTTGAATTTTATTGACTGCTTTGCCTGAAAGCTGCATTATAAAGACAACTAGTTAAAGGTGTTGATTAATTCTTAGTTGTGGCTACATGAACATGAGTGAGATACAGCCTTAACTTACCCAAGATGTGGGATCTATGTTAAGGGCTTTTAGTTCTTCCTCAACAACTACAACTCCAGAAGCTCCGGCATTATTAACCTGCAGGAATCAAACGATCAATTGACCACTTGACCTTATAATCACTAAATTTTGAGAACATGGCAAAGCTTAATTAAAGAACCAGCAATTATAATCACTACCTTTGTACATAAGACTGATAAAGAGGTACCTATTGGCTCAGGTATATATGGGTACTGAAAAAAGGTCATTTGGCACCTATGCTTTCTACTTTCTATTGGTTAGCTCATCCCTCAATATTCTAGAGTTGGGTATTCTACTGGAGTAATGCTACACGTACTACATTGCTGGAAATATTTTTCTCAAAGATAGGGCCCACTTAAACAAATAGATCATTTTATGTTATATTATTTTATATTTACAGGACAGATGGATATGAACACTAAGATGGTACCAATAATTTTATCATTACACTTATATATATTAAGAAATTCGAGGGCATCTTTTGTTGGGGAATGTAAATTTGTGACGGCATATTCTTCCAAGTAGGAGTAATTAAATAGAAAGCTTACCAAGATATCAAGCCTGCCAAATTTGACCTGTATGAAGTTGGCCAAGGACTGGATGCTAACTGAGTCCAAAACATCCAGTTGATGAAAGACTACATTTGACAAACCCAAGTCATGGAGCTTTGATGTGGCTTCCCTTCCCCTTCTCTCATCTCTAGCCGTTAGCACCACCATCACACCTTCAGACGCAAGCTGCCGCACTACCTCGAAGCCGATACCCTTGTTTGCCCCTGTAACCACCGCATACCTACCACCACGTTTGACCGGAATGTTAAAATGAGAATAGAAATTGTACAAATTCATAAAATGAAATGGTTTACAAGCCAGGAAAAATCATGTTCTGATGGAAAGAGAAACCGATTCCCATTATTCCTGATATGGATTCCGGCCAAACAAACAGGGCCTTAATGCTTTATAAGATTGTAAAGACATGGTTAATTATATTATAAACTGGGTTAGTATAAGAATGTGTACCTTTCTGCTGCATATGCTTCACTGCTTCCCATTCTTACAAATGCTTGGAGAATCCTTGTGATCTTGTTTTCTTCCTGAAACTATATATGGAGCTCAACAGGTTAAAAGATATTTACTCTACAGTTCCTGCACTCAAACAAAGTTTTTCAAAGTTCTAAGTAGGGAAAAGAAACAATTCTTTGTCGCTTGGAGGCATGGAATTTTTTATATTTTTTTTTTTGTCATGAAAATACTTTCATTAAGCCCAAAGGCAAGTGACAAGTACAATCATATAGTTGAGCTAAGACGCCCAAAACAATGAAAGGAAATACATAAGGAAAGTAAGCAATAAAAAAAGGTGCAGGCTTCTAAACCGTGGCAAGTAGGGGCCAAGGAGACAAGAAACAAGCTGCCAACTACAAAGGGGCCCAAAGCACGGCCCAAACAAAAATAAAACCAAATAGCCTACTCTAACAAAAGTCCTTACACTACAAGAAAAAAGGGTTTGGGAGAGGAACGGAATTCGTCGCCCAAAGTAGAGTTTCGTCGCCCAAACGTTTGGGCGACGAAATTGGTTCGTCGAGCAATTGGACGCCCAAGATGCGTCGCCCCAGAGTTTGGGCGACGAATCCATAAATTTCGTCGCCCAAAGACACCTGGGGGCGACGAAATTTTTTGTCTCCCAACACATAAAATTCGTCGCCCAAAGAATGTTTAGGCGACGGACAAATTTCGTCGCCCAAAGAGGGTTTGGGCGACGAACACCCTTATTCGTCGCCCAAAGCATGTTTGGGCGACGAAATTATCCGTCGCCTAAACAAGATTTGGGAGAGGAATAACTAATTTCCTCGCTGGAACGTTCTTTGGGCGACAGAATTTTTCGTCGCTCAAAGGGTGTTTGGGTGACGAACACCCTTGTTCGTCGCCCAAAGCATGTTTAGGCGACGAAAAATTCCGTCGCCCAAACATGCTTTGGGCGAGGAATAGATTTATTCGTCGCCCAAACACCCTTTGGGCGACGAAAAATTTCGTCGCTCAAACATGTTTTTTTTTAAAAAAAATTATTTTTTTAATTTAAATTTAATATTTAAAAAAAAATTCTTTATTCAAAAACTATATAAAACAAAATTCATAAATTTATATATCAAAATATCCATACAAAGTAGTAATTAACCCTAATATATATAGTCAATCTATTCTAAACTAGTAGCATCATCATCATTCATATCTGACGGAGGTTGATGAGAAGATGGTGGCGGGACAAACCCAGGTATCGCCTTGGTCAATGCAGCATACAACGCCTCCTTCTCCGCTCTCTCAGCTCGTAAGTCCTCCTGCAACTTCTTCACTTGAGCGGACAACCCTGCGACGACTGCAGATGGCTGAGACGAAGATGAAGACGAAGACGAGGATCGAACATCACGAATCCGCCCATATCCCATGCCGCGTATTTCCTTACCGGGCCTAACACCCAGTGAGTCTATCATAATACGAAGTCCGACATCGGGATCGGGTACTGGAATCGACTCCAACGGAGTACCCGGAGGGTGCTGCTCGGCCAAGCTCTCCAAATATATTCTCGAGTTGGCCACCATCTCATCCTTCAAAATGTTATATATACAAGTAACCAATTAGAAAAATAAATATAAAAAATTGTGAAAAAAATTAAAATATAAAAAACTAACATGTTTTGCCTTGGCCGCATCACAACCGGGATGAACATAGATATCTCCGAAAGTATCTATCTCCGGGAATTGCGACCCACGCTGAAAAAGAAAATAATTTTGTCAAAGACCCAACCAATATTAAAGAATATATATGTATTAAATTAAATAATGACGTACCTGACGTCGCGACTCCACTCGATATGAGATGGGCGTCGGACCACTATGATGGTTAAACGGCTTCCCTTTCCGGTTTCTGGCGTTGGCGACCGACTTCTTCTGTTAAATATTAAGCAAATTATAAATATGTTAGTGTATGTATACAATAATAGAATAACAAAACAATAATCGATTTTTTAAAGTCTTAAGATGATAAAACGTACCAAAAACGACGGACTCATGAAATGATCGCACAAAAAACGCCACTGGTCAGACCGCTCTACCAACTCCATAGGGGGGTTCGCCAATGCCTCAACTGCCGACGAAAATCCCTTGAAATGCACGTGTAGTTCGTGCTTCCACTGCCTGTAGGACTTGATGAGTAAATCTGTCATGTACGTGACAGTGAGGGGATCATTCATCTGAATGTCAAAGTTAACCTGAAAAAAATATTAGATTGTTATGAATGATCAAATTTATCATTTTGAATTAATTATTGAGCTATATACTCACTGAGATGGAGCGGATCACTTTGTGTTGAATCTCTGCCGGCAATTTTTTCCAAGTGGTTGCAACCATGGCGCACTCGGCACGAATAATAGCCCCCACATCATGCGAGAACAAACTGTCAACGTTAGGATCTAACGGTCGTCGGCCGTTTTGCACACACATGACTGGAATCCGCGCCCCAGTACTGCGCACAATCCGAGAGGACTTCAACCCACTACATGGTCCCCTCGTCGCAGTGGATGACGTGGCAGTAGATGAAGCGGAAGCGGAAGCGGTGACCTGACTAGAGCGGTGAGATCGACGGGCCCTCCGTGGCATAGAGGGGCTCCCAGTACTCGAGGATGGCTGAACTACATCATTGGGAGCTGACTCCATCGCCTTTCACCTTATAACTAAATTATATATATTTCTCAAACTAATTAATCTACATTTTGTAATTAAACTAAATTTTATATTTAAAAACTAACAAACTAACTAATCCACATCACATGAACCGCTAACCACAACACATAATTGTGCACTCCCAAACTGTTCATGGGTAATTTGGACAATTCAAGAATCATATTGGAGCGCAGTCACGCCCAGCGCCCATGCGCGCGTCCAATAGACTCTCGAACGGGTCTAAGGTGAATTTAAATTTAGTTCAGAAAGTTATCCACTGATAACTTCGCACGACTAGTTAAATGTACAAAGTTATCGATTGATAACTTCGCACAAGCGCTTCGTGCCACATGACCTCACCCAGTACTCGAGGAGTGCTGGACTACGTCATCGGAAATTTTGCAATTACAACTAAACTAAATGTAACATACAAACTAAATTATAATTAATCTAACAATATACATATAAGCATACAAACAAACTATTAAATTTTAGCATATAAAAACATACAAATTAATTAATCAATTTTATAATTAATTTTAACATACAAACTAATTCACTCAAAAATTTAATACAATTATATATGAAACATTAAATACTAAATCATACAAAAACTTAACTAGAAGATAGATTAAACACATACCTCACTAAAAATGCAATTATCCTTCACAACAAATGCAATACTATCCTTCCTTCACCAAAAAAATAAATCATTGTCAAATATGAGCCCAACATCAATCTAAATTCAGATTTCACAACCAAACCACTAAATTAAAAAAACCCACAACATTAACTAATTACCACTAAAATCAGAAATTTCACAATCAATTTATGCAAAATCCACAACAAGTACAAAATCCACAATATTATAAAACATAAAAAACAGAAAATACCATAAAAACAGAAAATACCATAAAAAACAGAAAATACAAAAAAAAAAACAGAAAATACCATAAAAAACAGAAAATACCAAAAAAAAAACAGAAAATACCATAAAATACCATAAATTCAAAAAAAAAAAAAAAAAAACAAATACCTTGAGCTGGTTTCGGCTTCGGGGGGGGGGGGTGTTTTGGGTGAGTGGTTTCGGCTGGGGGGGGGGGGATGGGTTTCGGTGGGGGTGGGTTATCGGGGGAGGGTGAGTTTCGGGTGGGGGGTGGGTTTCGGCGGGGGTGGGTATTCGGGTGGGGGGTGGGTTTCGGCGGGGGTGGGTATTCGGGTGGGGGGTGGGTTTCGGCGGGGGTGGGTATTTTCGGGGGTGGGTGGGTTGCCGAAGGGGGGGGTTTTGGGTTACGGGGAAGGAGGGAGGAGGAGGAGGAGGCGAAGGGAGGAGGAGGAGGGAGGAGGAGGAGGAGGAGGAGGAGGAGGAGGAGGAGGGAGTGAGAGCTGAGGGAAGGAGGAGGGTGCGGCGCTGCGAGGGTGAGGTGAGTGAGTGAGTGAGCTGACTGAAGTGAACCCAGAAATGGGTATAAATTTAAAGACTTTGGGCGACGAACATAAATTTGTCGCCCAAAGTGACTTTAGGCAACGAATTAACATGTTCGTCGCCCAAAGTGACTTTGGGCGACGAACATGTTAATTCGTCGCCCAAGTATGTTAAAGCGACGAACATGAATTCGTCGCCCAAAGTCACTTTGGGCGACGAACATGTTAATTCGTCGCCTAAAGTCACTTTGGGCGACGAATTCATGTTCGTCGCCCAAAGTTGTTGACTTTAGGGCTCCGTTTTATCCCGCCATAATTTCAGACTTTAGGCGACGCACTGTTCGTCGCCTAAAGCTACATTTCGTCGCCCAAAGTTGAATTTTTTTATGAACCATGATCGTTCATACGTTCGAGCTCCAATACCAAACTTCTAGATCTTCAATTGACCTAATATTTTAGAGGAATGATCTTTGAGTGACAAACTAATAAATGAACGGTTCAGATCGTTAAAAACACAATCGACATATAAGGTTCTACATATAAATCAGTGGTTTTTGCATTTGAAGAATAAAATTATATCAACTCTTTCGTTAAAACCTTGTAGCTTCAATAATTGTGAAGACCACAACGTGATTATCACAATCAGAGCCATTCTTCATATATGTTCATACTCAAAGATCAACCCTGGAAAAAATCGGCTCAATCGGAGTTCATCTACCCGTTCGATTATTATTATAAGAATCAAGATCGTTCATACATCCTAAATGCTAAACCTAACTTCTACATCTCCAATTGAGTTAATTTTTTGCATGGATGATCTTTGAGTGAGGCACTAAGGAATGATCGGTTCGGATCGTTAAAAACACAATACAAAAGTGATCTTCTACATACAAATACACTTGAAGAGTATAATTATATTAACTTTTGGGTAGAAATTTTGGTGATTCAACAATTTGTGAAGATTACAATATGATTTCAACGATCGGAACCGTTCATTCTATTCATTTATATTGGAAGATCATCCCTGCAAAAAATCAGCTAAATCGGAATTCATCTCATACTTCGATTCGTATTACAAAATTTACAATCGTTCATAAGTTCAACCACCGTTACCTAACTTCTACATCTCCGATTGAGCTAATTTTTTGCATGGATGATCCTTAAGTGAGGCACTAAGGAATGATCGGTTCGGATCGTTAAAAACACAATACAAAAGTGATCTTCTACATACAAATACACTTGAAAAGTATAATTATATTAACTTTTGGGTAGAAATTTTGGTTATTCAACAATTTGTGAAGACTACAATGTGATTTCAACGATCGGAACCGTTCATTCTATTCGTTTATACTGGAAGATCATCCCTGCAAAAAATCGGCTAAATCGGAATTCATCTCATACTTCGATTCGTATTACAAAATTTACAATCGTTCATAAGTTCAACCACCGTTACCTAACTTCTACATCTCCGATTGAGCTAATTTTTTGCATGGATGATCCTTAAGTGAGGCACTAAGGAATGATCGGTTCGGATCGTTAAAAACACAATACAAAAGTGATCTTCTACATACAAATACACTTGAAGAGTATAATTATATTAACTTTTGGGTAGAAATTTTGGTTATTCAACAATTTGTGAAGACTACAATGTGATTTCAACGATCGGAACCGTTCATTCTATTCGTTTATACTGGAAGATCATCCCTGCAAAAAATCGGCTAAATCGGAATTCATCTCATACTTCGATTCGTATTACAAAATTTACAATCGTTCATAAGTTCAACCACCGTTACCTAACTTCTACATCTCCGATTGAGCTAATTTTTTGCATGGATGATCCTTAAGTGGGGAATTAAAAAATGAATGGTTATGATATTTGGAAATACAATCGTATAGTATGTTATTACATATATAAAATTGTAAACAAAAAAGTATTCTTACTTTGGGCGAGGAACTACAAATTTCGTCGCCCAAAGTTATCTTGGGCGAGGAACCTCACAATTCGTCGCCCAAACCATTATTACAAAACAGGATGACCCTTTGGGCGACGAACATAATTTCGTCACCCAAAGTGTCTTTGGGCGAGGAATATGTATATTCCTCGCCCAAAATGAGTTTGGGCGACGAAATATTGTGTCACCCAAAGTAAGTTTGGGCGACAAATTTTCGTTTTCCTCGCCCAAAGGCACTTTGGGCGACGAACATGTATATTCCTCGCCCAATGTATTTCTCAATTAATTATTTGTTGTTAATGTTTAGGCGACGAACACATTTCGTCGCCCAAAGTAACTTTGGGCGAGGAACGTGTAATTCGTCGCCCAAACCTTTATGACATTGAGCGACAAATTTTCTTGTTCGTCGCCCTAAATTGCTTTGGGCGACGAATATATGTTCGTCGCCCAAATATGTTTTTCTTGTAGTGTTACCTAGGCTAAGGCAGTGTTCCAGAGAAACCATGCCGCGGCCATAGATTAGAAGAAGAAAAGACCACTATGAGGTGGAAAAGAGCAAGGCAGCCCATAAAAATCCCAAGATCTCGTGACATCATGATCGAGCAGAAACCAACACCACCGGAGTAGCCAAAGAGGCGCTGAAAAGCCAAGAGAAACCAAGGAAGATGGAGGTGCGAACACCCGTGCCGAAGCGCACATCTTCCGATGATATAGCGACATATTCGTTTTTGCGACAACCACGATCCAATTATCATCGCCAAAAATCAAAGGAGTCTCAGATCTGACGAAGAAGGCAGGCCAGGAAGTGGAGAGTGACGAAAGTAGTGACCACACGATGCTTGACGGCGAGAACTTGAGGAGAAGAAAAGAGCCAGATATGAGCATAGAGCTCAAAAGCAAAATCACCACCAGAGGGTGAAGCTAACTCTCAGAGAGAGACCTGAGAATTAGGGAGTGAGAAAGGGACGAGAAATGGGTGGAGGCGAGTGAGAGATTGGCAGGAAGGGAGGAAGGGGGGATGGTTGGGAGGAGGAGCGGTTGACTCTCAAAACAGCAGGGTTAAATTATGCTTTGTGAATAGTTTTGGGAATTAATCTATATGAGTGAAGAATGAAAGTAATTCTAGGGCTTCAAGAGTTTGGGATGGAATTAAATTTCGAAAATTTTCTCAAAATTTCTATTTTTTTAAGTTTTGAAATTTTTGCACTCAAAATAAACAAATCGAAATTGTTAAAATTTTGTTAAAAGTTTCGATTGTTTTAGTCTAAATTTCCAACAAAATCGAAATTCTTTCAAAATTTCAAAAGAAATTTTCATATTTTGAAATCTTGAAATTTTCCAAAATACAAAATTTAATTCTTTGTTTGTAGGTAATGAAAAATTTGCATGTACGTGGTCCATAATTCTAGTATAGCATCTAGTATAGCATCATGTTTTCTTCAGCCTGAAGCCCACAAGGCCACAACGCCTTTCTCATCGGCCTTAAGGGCTTTCCATGCTTTTTACTGGGGTGGCTGGGGTTTTTATTTCATAGTGGTTGGGGTTTTTAATTTGTTGTTGGTAGAGTTACATACATAGGCCGGAAGTGATTAATTGGTTTATATAATAGGTTACGTTGATATCTCATAGGTTACGTTGATTAATTGGTTTAAATATATTGGGTCAAAGATTTTATAAGATTTATGAGTTTACGTTGATATCTCATAGGGATTGAGCTAAAGGGTAGATTCTGAGTTTAATTCTCCTTCCAAAAAGAATAAATTGATGTATATTCTATATTGCCTTAGGACCTGTTTGGATTTGGATTTCAAATCTATGCATTTGAAATCCTTGTATTTAAAATCCTTAAACTTGAATTTTTGTTGTTTGAATTAAAAATTTAAATGTGAGGATTTTAGTTTAATTTTATTTTTTTTTACAATGAGGAATTTAAACATATGATTAAAAATAAAAAAAAATATGAAATATGATTTTTATTTTCACATATTTAGCAATATAGGATAGATATTTAAAATAGACTACTAAACACAAACTCAAATTTAGCTAATTAGTTAGTTAAGAGTTTATTTGTGTGTATAAGATTGGGGGGGTTCAAATCCTTGCACTCACACATTTATTTTTTAGAAAATAAAACTTGGAGCATGGAGGAGATCGGTCGGGTCGGAGGTGGTCGACGGTGGCCGGAGACAGTCGCTAGCGGTGGCTGCCAATGGTGGCCGAAGGTGAGGAAGAGACCATCGCCAGCCACCGTCGACCACCTTTGACCATCGACCATAAATTTTAAAGGCTCAAATCCAGGTGACCCTATTAGTGGATCTAGAGGTAGGCTTGGTGGCCTAAGTTTTGGCATGATATCAGAAGCCTAGACTAAATAGGTGAGCTGCCCGGTCCAAGTTTAGTGTGGCCCAAGTCCAGAACTTAAGCCTAATTAATTAATGGGAAAAATTTACAAACAGGACATATACTTTGATGGCTGTTTCATTTCAGGACATTAATTTTGATTCGTGTTAATGAAGGACACATACTTTTATTTTGTATCAATTAAGGACCATGTTTTATCTCAACTTTGGCTCGATATTAGACCCATCAAAACTCTACCAAATTTAGTAAACTTATACTTGGTTTAAAGCTATGCATCTCATTTTTACAACCATATAAATATCACTTAAATTGAACATCTACAACTTCAGATAATTGGCCCAAAAGTAGGGTACCCGAAATTGTCCAATCGGACCTCTGGAAAAAAATTTGGAAAATCAAACAATTTCGGATACCCTACTTTAGGGCCAATTATCTGGAGTTGTAGATATCCGATTTGGATAATCTTTATATGGTTGTAAAGAGGAGATGCATATCTTTAAACCCAGTATAATTTTTCTAAATTTGGTGGAGTTTTGATGGGTCCAACGTCGGGCCAAAGTTGAGATAAAAACTGAAAAAAATATGGTCCTTAATTAACACAAAATGAAAGTATGTGTCCTTCATTAACACAAAGTAAAATTAATATCCTAAAATGAAACAACCATCAAAGTATGTGTCATGTTTGTAAATTTTTCCCTTAATTAATTAATTTATCCATATGTCTCCAAGATCATCTCCCTTATCCAAGGGCACACCTAGAATTTGAATTCAAATGGAGTATATATATATATATATAAAAAACCATACTTAGAAGGGAATGAGGCTAGTATATGGAAAGATTTTCGAGATGACCAGATAGGTCAAATTCAATCAATTTAAGGGCCAGTTTGGGATTGCTGTGAGAAAAAACAACTATGAAGTAAAACAGCTATGAAGTAAAGTCAGTTGTAAAGTAAAGCAAAGCAGTTGAGTGTTTGGTAAACTATGTTTTCAAAAGTGCTGTGAGTGCAAAAAACAGTATCAAAGTATTTGGTAAATGTTAATATAAAAATGTTGTGACTGTATATAATTACTAAAATGGACATAATGCTGAAAGTGCATTTCACTTATTTGTTTGGTAAAAATAAAATGTTTTTTTTACTTGTTTTTAAATGTTTTACTACAAATTTTTATTAGCATTAATTTTTCTAAGAACAACATTATTAAATAAGTATGCCTATTATTTTTTTAGGTATATTATAATTTTAATAGTATAAATAAAATATCATAATTAATTATCATAATATAAAATATAACTAACAATTGACATATTTTTTAATTTAAAATAAAAAAATAAAAATTATAGAAATCAATGAGGGTATTATGGGTAAAATAAAATATTCATTGTTGCTGTAAGTCACTGCAGCTTTCAAAATCACCTAGAAACCTGTTTTCTGTTTTTGCTGTGGGGAGTTGATAATTGTGGGAAAAATCAGTTTTTTTTTTTTTTTTTACCAAACACCAAAAACTGTTGTAGGTGATTGAGAATTGTCATCCACAACGGTTTTTGGGTCCTCCACTGCAATCCCAAACGGGGCCTAAGGGATTGAAGCCATTTATGGCCTGTTTGCTAATTCGTAATTGAAATCCAATTCCTCCAAAATAAGGAGTTGGATTCTGATTATGGACTATTCATGTGTTTATTAATATATAAGAATAAAAACACAAGTGGGGCCCACATGATATCAGGAACTCAATTTCTTATTTTGGAGGAATTGGATTCTTGAGTGGGAGTTGATATTCTGATTCCTTATTTAGAGGAATTCAATTCTTTATTTTTTTTCTCATTATACCCTCACATTATTAACTAACATATAAAATAATTTATTTAAAACAAGAGCATTTTAGTAATCAAATGCTCACATGATATCATTCTTACTCTGAGTCCAATAGTTCAGTAAACAGCTTTAATGAGAATTAAATTCTTTATCAATTCAATTCTTCCTAACACGATTACAGATTGGTAAACATGTCATTAAAGCCTTCATCTAAGACCATATATATTATATATGCCCAACCTAGTTTGGGCCTCATCGAGCCCAAATACATGCATGCAACACTGAAGATCGAGGCGATCAACTCGATCTGGACATCACAAAATCACATCTTGCAAACTTATAATCTCGAGTTCATTTCAGCGCCTGTCCAGTGCAGCCGGCCGGATCACTGCAGTCACATTCTTTATATTTTTGTTGCTCTGCTAAGCCTTTTATCTTGGCCTTGGTATATATCGATTTAAGTGTGTTTTCATTCCTGCTTGTGGCCAAGCTCCAGCCATTTCTTTATATTTCAAATTATTTTCTTCCTCACTACAACAAAAAACACAAAGGAAAGTACACGTACCACAGCCATTTTCCTATTTTCTTTTCTGAAAAAAAAAAAAAAAATGCTAGCTAGCTATTGGACTAGAACTACAAATAAGCTAGCTATTTAGTCTAATAGTAGTACTATTTTAGAGAAGCCCTAAGTTCAAATCCCACTATATAAATAGAAAAAAAAAAAAAAAAAAAGATCGTATCAAACTTGGATAAGAAATTTATTACCACATTGACATGGAGCATATAAATACGTTGGTAATTAAATATAATAAATTTTTTCTCCATGCAGTTTAAGAAACCATATATATGAACTTACAGTTACAGGAAAGTAGTCACGTACGTACTGTCCAAGCAATATTGAGATGTTTGTAACCTCCCGAGCTTTGACGCTGAATTCACAATTTAAAGGATCAAGAACATATCAAAACTCACTCAACTGCAAATGCATGTGTATGTGTATTTGGTGGCAATGGACGTGCATGTGGACATGTATATATAGAGTCACAAGCGAGTCATATATTGGAAATACCGAAGGACATGGTAGATACTTGATTGGAATAATAATGGGATGCTTCATTTTTACCAATATAACGGGATATATTGGAAATACCGAAGGACAATATGGTAGATACTTGATTGGAATAATAATGGGATCGATGCTTCATTTTTACCAATAATAATGGGATGCTGCAGCGCCTACACAGCCCAATCCGTGTTTCAGCTTGGAGGCATCGCCGCATAAGTCACCTTACAGTACTATGATTCGGATAAAATAGGTCCTTTCACAGTATTCTAATCATTTGAATTTTCGATAATTATTAAAACAATAATCAATTAGAAATAATGATAAATCAAATTTTACTGACATAAAAAAAAATGGTAAATTAATAATAAATTTATTTATTATGGTCTCAAAATAGAAAAACTCGATTTTGAACCTTACAATTTTAACCTTCAAGTTATATTGAATTTCATATTCAGGTTATCTATTAATAGGAAGGACCTATATGGACATACATATTTTCTCTTATAATTAAGCATGAGGATCGATCATAAACATAACATAAGCATAACCGGAAAACTTATTATTTGTTTAAAAGTGTATATATATAGGATTGCAGTATAAGATTTTATGCGGACTAGAATGACCATATGTGAATGCAAGAATTTTAATCGAAAAGAGAGACCCTAAAGCCTTATAAACTACTATATACATTCCCAATTTGGGACTTAAAATAGTATTATTTAATATTTTTATTAACTTTTTTTTTGTTACACGGGTGTATCACCTCTCTTATAATTTATATAAAGATGTTGCTGGCTCCACGTGAATCTCAACTCTATTTAAGAGATATGACACATGTAGTAGCAAAAATATAATCAATATGTGCAGGTTTGGAGTTTGATTACCTGCAACCTATTTAGCCGGTTAACTTGATATGCTACTAACTACTTTAATAAATGAATAGCTAAGTAACAAGTAAGTATAGGCAAGGAATGAAATTTCGAAAATTTCGGCAAAATTTCGCCGAAATTTTCGTTTTTTTGAAGTCCCGAAATTTTATCACGAATCCATTATTTTTCGGTATTATTTCGGCGAAATTTCGGTAATTTCGGCGAAATTTCGCTTAAATTTCGCCCGAAATTTTGAACTCGGAATATGTTTATTTTTGTAAAATTTCGCCAAATTTCGTCGAAATTTCGCCGAAATTTGACGAAATTTTAACGAAATTTCGCCCAAACTCAGCCCCAAATCTCCCCCAAACTCAGATCAACCCCAAATCTCCCCCAAACTCAGATCTCTTTGTCACTTGGGAGTTAAGGCCGTGGAGGGAGGAGGAAAAGAAGGGAGGAAGAGAAGAGGAGAGGGGCTGGGTTTTCGGTGGGTTTCGGCGGCGGAGGGCGGCGGCAGCGGCGAGATGAGGGTGATGGTGGGCTGGTGATGGGGATGCCGAGAGAGAGAGAGAGAGAGAGAGAGAGAGAGAGAGAGAAGCACGGGGTGGAGTTTGTGGAGAGAAAGGAAAAGAAGAAAAGGGTGGTCTGGGTGAAGTCTGGAGAGAAAGGAAAAGAAGAAAAAAAAACAAGGAAAGAAAGGGGAAATGGGGAATGGCTAAATGGGGGAGCTGGAGCCTAGAGCATCTTTACGGAAAAAAAAGGAAGGAATGGGGAAATGGGGAAGTAAAACTGCAGAGTTACTTTTACAAGTCAAAAGGCTATAAGTCTATAACATATTTGCTATTATTGACAATTTGACAATGCACCTTGTAGGGCTAGTGCATTATCTCGAACCTTACACATTAAAAAAAGAAAACCTTATTCATCATATATTCATATGTGTTATTTTTTTTGTTGGGTTTGCTTCACATGGTTGTTTTTAAATTTATTTAATTATATTTATATGACAATTAAATTATTTTCAATCCTATTATTTTTTGTACAAGTCTCAAGACTCAAAACAACTTTTTTTTTTGATACAATATTAATTCACAAATTTTTTTGTTTTATATATTAAGGGGAGGGAAGGAATTTCTTTAGGGCCTTGTCCAATGTTCAGATACCCATTAAACGCTCATTTGAAGGCTCACTCATTTTTCGTTAAAAAAAAAAAAAACAATTGTATATGACAATTACACAATTGTGACTATATGCCAATTACAACTTACTTTTGATAATACTTGAGTTCTATTTACAACATAGTCTTTAGACTTTAAGCATAAATGTTAAGCTCTAAATTAACCATTATAAATATTTATAAACTTTATTAAAAATATATAATTATTGAATGGTCACATAGTTGCCACAATTACATATGTGGTCAACCCTTATTTATGGCTGCCATATTTCGACTTTTTGGGAAAAAAGATGAGAAATAGAAACTTAGAAAGAGAAGTGAGAAATTCAAAACCATGTGTCCTTATTTATATTAATTAATGTGACTTATTACGCAGATGGGTTGGGTATGTTTATTGTTGGAGGGTTGGAGTTTTTTTTTTTTTTTTTTAGGGGGATTGAATCCTCTGTTTATATTTATTGTTTTTTTTTTTTCTATAATGGTTCCCAATAAACTTCCTCCTGACTATTAATATAGCAATGTCAGTGATATTTTCCTTTTTTTTTTTTTTGGTAAAAGATATTGCCCTTCTTTAATTTTAAGTATAAAATAAAAACAAATAATTGGGAAAACAAATGAAAAGGAAAAAAAAAAAAAAAGTTTAGGGTTGATTGAGATTTGGGGACTTTGGGCAATTGGAAAGAAAAAAAAAAAGTTTCGGGTTTCGGGTTTCGTTTGGTCATTTTGGTGTTTCGTTTAGTTGTTTTTAAACTCTAATATATTTATATATAAAAAATAATTAAAAATATCCTAAAGGGCCTAAACACTAATATCCTATAGCATATCCTAAACAATATATAGTATAGATTATAGAGCATATAGTGTTTAGTCTATAAATTATAGAGTATAAAGAGTATTAAGGTATATAGAGTATATAAGGTTTAGTATTAGGATTTAGTCTCTAAATTATAGAGTATAAATAATATACTAATTTCATTTATTCATTATACTAATTTTATTTAACAGTATTTGTCCAGCGCGCATTATATTTACCTTATATCATATGAAACCTACTATATAATTTGGTTTCTTCAATGTTTTTTATAAATGTAGTAGATAATATGTTCAATAAACATATGGTCAAGTTTCATTCAAAATTTCCGTATTTTGATAGCAATTTCCGTCGTTTTTGTCTAATTTTATCGAAATCAAAATTTTAATCGAAATTTCCACGAAAATTTCCATCGAAATTTCCATCGAAAATTTCCTCGAAACCGAAATTTTACTCCTTGAGTATAGGCCATCATGTATGAACAGCTAACAATTCCAAGCGTATGATGCTTCCTCAGTTAAAATTGTTGACCCTTTCATAATTGCCAGTAGCTACCGGCACTTTTTGGGGTCCTCAACTTCCAATTCCCAAAATGAGAAAACAAAACACTCTCAGCCACACGACACCCACTTTGTGTCTTGGACTCTCTTGCTAGTTAATTTTGCAGGACCACTCTCACTAACGTGATATATCATGTTTCGGGTTGCCCACCATCTTCAATATTGTCTTGTTCCTCAACCTCTCATTTTCAACCACAAAATAGAAGAAAATATTAATGTACTCTAAGGCCATTACAGTGGTGAGAGTGAGAGTGAGAGTAAGACATGGCCTGAAAAGTGATTTTTTAGCTTGAAAAGTGATTTTTTGTCCTGAGAGTGAGAGTGATATGTGCTGAAGCTACAGTGGTGCTGAGAGTAAGAGCTGAGAGTAATGTAATTGTATATAATTAAATTAAGCCTAAGTTAGATTAAGTTATAGTTAAGTTATAATTTATAGCTTAAATATTTATAAAAATTATACCATTAGTTTTATTTAAAAGAGATCTTTAATATAAAGTCAATATTGACTATATTTTGATTTATAATTTTATTACCTAAAATATAAATTCTATATTTTGTCTCCACCAATACCTTTATTTCATTTCACCAACATAAAACAAGAAAACAATACCTTTATTTCATTTCACCAACATAAAACAAGAAAATTTAAGACAAACACAAACAAACACAAATAAACATAAACAAATAAAAAAAAACAAACACAAAACGACTGCCACAAACACAAACACAAACAAACACACAATGGTATTGGAGACATCTTCAACATTTAAGCGTTCATCGCCGGCGTCGGCGTCGTGCTTGGCCACAACTTCCTTCTCGCGTCCAAAGGTGCTGGACCAAATTATTCTTCAGTTGCTGGTGGAGTGCTGTTGACCGTATCAACCTAACCCGGGAAAGCCGTTGCTCTAAAAGAATTGGCTGATAACTTTGGCCTCTATCATATGGTTCAGTGTCATACCGTGCCATAGCCCGGGAGATCCTTTCCTGAACGTGGTCAATTTCATCGTCCGATTCATCGTCCTCATTCTCTGGACGCTCGTTCTCAATGATCATGTTGTGCAAAATTATGCATGTCTTCATAATATAGCCCAGATCATTGGCTTTCCATCCTCTGGCGGGCTTTTTTAGAATCTCTCATCTAGCCCTTAGAATCCCGAACGCCCTCTCGACATCTTTCCGGTATGACTCTTGATATCTTGCAAATAGCTAACTTGCCTCTCCTACCGGATTCGTTATTGTTTGTATAAGCGTGGCCCATTTGGGGTAGATCCGGTCCACTAGATAATACCTCATTGTGTAATCATTGCCATTAACCTTATACTTGATCTGATGGTTTCGCATCTGTTCCTCATCATCAAAAATATGTGAGCCATCCAATACGTTGATGTCATTGTTGCTCCCTGGAAAACCAAAATTGGCATGCCAAATCCACGTGTCGTACCCGGCAACTGCCTCTAATATCACAGTTGGGGTGTGATAATGGCCTTGATATGCCCCTTGTTGTCCTACTGGGCAATTTTTCCATTCCCAATGCATGCAATCTAGACTCCCTAGCTACATGGGAATCCTCTTTTTTTAGCCTTACGCAATAGCCGTTGGAGATCAGCCACTGTTGGTGTGCGGAGGTATTCCGCTCCGTACACCTCCGGAATAACTCTTATGAACTTCTTGAATGACTCCAGCACTGTGGTTTGGGCAATTTGGAAGCCCTCGTCTGGGGCATCAACCGAGTACCCAGCGGAGAGCATTCTCATGACCGAAGTCAGCTTTTGCTCTGGCGTGCAACCCCATCTTCCAGCAGCGTCTTGTCTTTGTTGGAAGTAGACATCTTTATTGCACACATCTTGCATCATCTTTAGGAACAATGATTTCTTCATCTGATAGCGTCGTCGGAACATCTCTTCAGTATATCTTGCTCCAGGGTCGAAATAGTTGCTCATAATAAGACCATGGCCTAGTTGTCGGTCTCGAGGGATATATCGTCGTGGTTGGGATGTGCCTCCATGTATTGGCCTTCTTTGACTTCGTTGTGTATGTCATCGATAAGCAGCCATGGCACACGCCGTGATATTTGCGAGCTGGTCATCGTACATGTTTAGTTGTGCCTGAAACATCTCTTCATCTGAATCATAATTGTGGGGGGTAGACATCCTGAAGCAGAGTGTAAACGAATTTTCTGCAATTACTAGGCAGGGTGAATTGGTGAAGGCAGGACATGGTGAAATTTATAGACTAGGTGTGATAATGTAAACGAATAAAAATCTTATCATCTTGGAAAGTTAAACGAATCAGAATCTTATCATCAGTCATAATAGGCTATCTTATCATCTTGGAAAGTTAAACGAATCAGAATCTTATCATCTTGGAAAGTTAAACGAATCAGAATCTTATCATCTTGGAAAGTTAAACGAATCATAATCTTATCATCAGTCATAATAGGCTATCTTATCATCCTGAAAAAGTAAAGGAATCCGAGACATATTTAATAATAGGGTATTTTATTTTAATTCATAATAAAATGGATACATAAAGTACACGACAGAAATAGTTGGAAAAACAATGACACATCAGTCATATTGTGAAAAGTCAGTGTTGGGGAAGTACCCTCCCGAGCTTGACGTGCCCTGATTGGCCTCGTTAGCAGCATTTGCATTCTACCTCGCCAAAATTTCACGCTGTCGTGCCTCCCAAAACGCTCGTTGTTCTTCGTGCATGGTGGTGAGGTCCTTGCCCATGACCTCATAATCTTGCTGCTTTTGTTTAAAATCAGTGTGCTCTTTGATCAATCGGTCGCATGAAGCAGCTATGTCCTTCTGCCCTTGGCAAAGAAATCTAATACTATCGGAAAGGTCATCATCATTAGTATCAACTTGTTTGGCCCTCTTGGAGTTGTTTCTGCCAGGTGGCCTCGGGCGACTACCGCTAAGTGGTTGAAAGGCCGGTGCATCCTCATCCGCGCTCAATTGAACCGCTTCAGCTTCGGTATCATCCTCAGTGGGGGTGTCGGTTTGTGCATGTTGCCACTTCACAAAGTGTTGCATCTTAGCAAAACAATGGTGCCAAGCAAAAGGACGGTTTCTTGAGTTCGTTGCTTGGTATCGTGCGTTGGCAAAGGTCACCTAGTAATATGAAAACAAATTAATGTATTATAAATGGTACTCAAACATTTGAATTTAATTATCACAAATATTTGAGTTTAACTAGCAAAAATAAAGTACACACAATTTGAAATATAGTACACACATATTAATCAAACATAAATATGTGAATTTAATTAACAAAAATATTTGAGTTTAACTAGCAAAAATTAAGTATACACAATTTGAAATATAGTACACACATATTGATCAAACATAAATATGTAAATTTAATTAACAAAAATATTTGAATTTAACTAGCAAAAATTAAGTAAATAGGGCATTTATGTTGAGTTTAATCAACAAAACTCACCGTATCAATTTGATTTTGCCCGCTAGTGCGTGATCGTTCGGCCGCCAAGATACATTTATGATATTTCGAGGTGGCTTGCCCTATTTTCTTGAAGTGAGCCATGACCGCCCCAATTTGTCGCCCATTCCTAACGGCGAGAAGATATCTCCGAATAAATTGATCGTACACTTTATTCCAAAATTTCATGTTTCTTTGATTGGATCCGATTTCACAATCTTCCGAATTTTCCATCCAAGCTTCAACAAGCGCTACCTTTTCTTCATTGGACCAATTCTTTCTCTTTGCATTTTCCATGATTGGAAAAAAAGAATTTTCTAGGAAAAGTGAGGTGATTTGAATAGATTGATAAAATAAATGAATTGCATAGATAGATGTGTGAAAAAATGAGGTGTGAATGCTCAATTTATAGGAAAAATGATGAAATAGCCGTTATAAATTTTTCACAATTTTTACATATTTTTTCAAATTTTTTTGGTAATTTTTTTGTATTTTTAATTGCATTATAACGGGCAATTAATTGTAGCCGTTGATCTCCAACGGCTTGATAATCTGAGCCTCCAGACGCTGCCACGTGTTGCTGGCTTAGATTTTTTTTTTTTTAAATTGAAGTCGGGCTTTATTTGTGGCCGTTGATCTGCAACTGGCGGAAGATCCTGGCCGACCGTGTGAAGCAGGCGCGCGTCCCGACGAGTGGCAGACAACAGCTGCGGTGAACAGTGGCTTGTCGGCCACTTTATTCTCTCCCTCCGCATGTACCGAATTGCCTCTGTCTTCTTTCATAATTCCGGACTCAGCTTTAGCTTTTTGATATTTGCTGAAGCCCTTCATGGTCTTTTCAAATTCGGTGGGGCCCACTTAAGTAAAAAAATCACACACTCTCACTCTCAGCCGGACCTTCTCCCAGCTCTCAACTCTCACCCTCACTCACCCTCACTCTCATACCTCCGGCCCACTGTAGACAAAATGAGGGTTTCCACACACTCTCACTCTCAAACTCAAACTCACCATTGTGGAAGGCCTATAGAAAGTCTCCCAATGTTTCATACCAAAACAGAATGGAAAAAAGCATAAAAATCTTCCAAGAAGATATTATAACTTCTTTTTTGTGAGTCTTGTGAGAGAATGCATACATATATTGATGTGTAACCTAAACAAGTAACTATATAATATTGTTTTGAATCTTGGGAGGCTGCAATCTGTTATTTACACTCAAGCTTTTTTTTTTTTTTTTTTTTCTTTTTCAGTATTGATTAGTCATTAATTTGTTTGTCCATATTGGCTTACTAAATGATGTGTATGTTGGTATATATGTTAATATTTTTTGCTATATTAGAAGAAATAAAATTGTAGACAACATATTTTAATCTTAACTCATTTTCTCACCCATTCTATCCAATACAGATCTATCTCAATATTTGTTTCATCTCTTTAGACACCGCAATTTTTTCTAGAAATTTGGAATGCTGTGGAGGATCGATACACTCAGGGGTTGCTGATGCTATCTCATCAATTGGACTTAATGTCTGGATGATGACTAGTGTTAATTAAATGTAGATATTTCAGCTCAAGGTATTGCTTGGTCTCTTAAATAATAAATTCACAACCACTCTTTGGTTTTCTGGAAGTGGAGATGCACCGGCGAGTATATCTAATGACGGATTTGAATCCGCAGTTGGCCTCAATTTGTTATTAACAAGTTTGTTAGAAATTGGTTTGAGGCTGATAAAGTCATTCTGACAAATTTGCCCGACATGTCGCGTAATCATGTGTCAAATTTTGTTAACAGACTATTGAACATAATTTATGGCAATCATATATTGCAACATTTTGAAATATAATCAAGTTATATAGAATCTAAAATTTCTTATTTAAAGTGACATATGGGGTATTGGGGTAAGGTTCAGTAACCCAATTTTTCCATTCTATAATCGCACGTAGTCTATACAAGAAAACAAATTAATTATTCATATTTTTTAATAAAAAAATAACAGTGAATGATAAAATAGCCAACTCAAGGACTTCAATGATAAAATAACTCGCTTAAAGTTTTCAACATTAAAAACGTCTACTTAGGTTGTTTAAAATATTATACCCGTATACTTCGTGAAACGCTATTCCGCTTTGTGTTTGTGTAGGGTTGAGCGGTTGGCAGCTCTGTTTTTTTTTTTTTTTTTTTTTTCTATAGGACGGTTGAAACGGTTGAACATTAACATATAAAATTAGAGTAAACAGTAACATGTACATGTAACCAAAAACATTAAATATTGTATAAATATCAATTTTATATGATTTAATATTGAACAATTTCAACCCAATTGTGGTGAAACTGTTGAATAGTTTTATACAAAAAACAAAAAACAAAATGCTACGAGCGTTCAGTAAACAATGTTGAACGCTACTCATTAGAAAGTGGCCTTGGACCATTGTCCTTGGGTGTCATGTTTTAGGCTAAACATATAATTAATAATTAGAAATAAACTCAATAGGTATGCATGACTTTGTGTAAAACCCAATGGTTTCTGGCTTTCAATTGAAACTTATTTTGATTGATGACAAGTTGGATTACTTTCCCTTTATAGGTTTTGATGAGTCATCTAATTACTCAACAGCCCCATATTGCCCCTATATTTTCAAATGGTAACTTTTCAACATTAAAAGTTACAATTTGAATTAATGAATATCATATTTTAAGTAATTGTCATTTAACAATTATGATTATGACAATTAAATTTTTTCCATTTCAAGTTGTAATTTTGGATTTTCGTACATAAATGGTTGTGCATGTGTCATCATTTTTCAAAGATATATGCATATATATGCGTGTTTGTATATTTTTCTCGGAATTAACTTCTGATAACAAGATAAATAAAATTGTCATCCTTCTTTTTCAATCGTCTTCTTATTCTTTCTTTTTGTTTCATCATGTTCTTCTTGTTGCATCTTCCATCTTCTTCTTTTATTTTTATTTTGTCCTGATTTAGAGGTGTAATTTTCTCCTTCTTGTTCTTACCTTTTTTTTTAGGGTTTATTTCATATTTAGTACCTAAACTTTGACCCTTGTCTTAATGTGGTACCTAAACTTTTATTTGTCCCAATTGAGTACCTAAACTTTTATTTTGTGTCTAATAGGTACCGAAATGAATTTTTGTTAAAATTGTCAATAAAAATTAGGGGCAATATAGTCAAAGTATATTTTAATTATTTTCTTTATATGTTTAAAATTATTAAAAAAAACACACAACAAACAAAAAAAATAAAAAATAAAAAATAAATTTTTTGAAGTGACTATATTGCCCCTAACTTTTGTTGATAATTTTAACAGAAATTCATTTTGGTACCTATTAGACACAAAATAAAAGTTTAGGTACTCAATTGGTACAAATAAAAGTTTAGGTACCACATTAAGACAATGGTCAAAGTTCAGGTACTAAATATGAAAAAAAAAAACCCTTTTTTTTATTTTAACTTGAGCGAAAGGTATCTTAATTCTCATTCTTTCATCTTTTTCTTTACCTAAGCCAAATGTATCTTCTTCTTATTTATTTGACCTGATCTAGAGGTTTCTTATTTTTCTATTCTTTTTTACCTGTGTTAGAGGTGATGATACTTTGTACTTTTGAGTTTATATACCTATTTTGGGTGGGGATACCTTTGGTTTATACACCTCATGATCGGTTGAATTTTTAGTGGAGTTGAGTATAGAGTTTAGATGACTATTTGGAGTGTGTTAGGTGATGTTCTTTAGATACTTGATAAAATGTTGTTATGTAGTTTTTGTCGATTTGTATACCTTATGGGAAGGTAATTAAGAAAAAACAATAATGGTTTAAGGTTGGAGATTGGGTGATGAGTTTGTACACCTTGTTGCATTGTATGACTATATATGTAAAAAAATTGTGATTTTATGCCTAGCTTAGGAATAGGTTCGTATTTGTGTTGATTTTATTACCTTTTTATTTTCTTAAATTTTGGAGCCTTATTTGTTCATTTTTCTCTATCTATATAATAGGTAAATTATACGTATATATTTGGTGTTTAACGTGTTCATGATGATTGTGTATTTGGAATTAAATGTAGGTGCGTCATAAAATATTAGGAAATAAAAAATTTTAAATTCAAAATTAAAAGTAATAAATGCTTAAATTTATGGATTCTTAATTGATTTCCATTATCTTAAGGGGTAAAATAGACGTACAAAATTAAGAAATGGGCCTAAATAAAAAACTAAAAAGCCAAAAAATAGTTTTAATACAGAAGAAAGTGTGAGTATTTTTTGTTTTTTTTGGCCATGTAAAGTGTGAGTTTTAAATCTTCTACCACTAAACCAAAGAGTACTAACTACTAAGACGGTGAAATGAATGTATAAGCCAGGGTTGGGTGGTAGTTGTGTGCATTCATTAATTTCCCCTACCAAAAATTAGGAAAACCCTATTTCCAACTCAAGCCAATATTTAACTCCCATCTTCTTCTTTTTTTTCACAATCTCCCTCACTCAATCACTCTGTGCTGCAACAACAAAATCGATCAAGAAGGTACACAAAGACCATCGAATCAAGATCACAAAATGGGAAAATCCAGTGCACAAATCAGCACCACCATCATAATTGCCACCACCATCTCATTCATGATGCTGAACTTCCACGGTGTCTCGGCACAGGCTGCTCCTGCTACTGCTACTGCTACTGCTACTGCTACTGCTACTACTACTGCTACTGCTGCTGCTACTGCTCCTGCTGCTGCTACTGCTACTGCTACTTCTATTGCTCCTGCTACTGCTACTGCTCCTGCTCCTGCTCCTGTTACTACTACTGCTACTGTTCCTGCTACTATTACTGCTACTACTACTGCTACTACTACTGCTACTGCTACTGCCACTGCTAATGGTACTGCTCCTGCTACTGCTACTGCTACTGCTACTGCTACTGCTCCTGCTACTACTAATGCTACTGCTCCTGCTACTACTAATGCTACTACTCCTGCTCCTGCTACTGCTCCTGCTCCTGCTAATGCTACTGCTCCTGCTCTTGCTCCTGCTACTGCTCCTGCTACTGCTCTTGCTCCTGCTCCTGCTACTGCTCCTGCTACTGCTACTGCTCTTGCTATTACTACTGCTATTACTATTAACATTACTACTACTACTACTACTATTAACGTTACTACTATTACAGCTACTACTAATACTACTACTACTACTACTATTACTATTGCTTCTCCATTTATATTATTATACCAAATTTTTGTTTAGAGAGATTGTTCACATTTTTAAAATTTTGCGGATGATAGACAATGTGTCAACACAAATGATGTATTGTAGCAAATTTTGAAATTTTGTGTTGACACACTATTTACCCAGTGACAGAAGGAGACACATGAAGCCAATAATTTTGTTTAAAAAAAAGTGATTGATTACATATATATATATATCAAGCCCAATAATTATAAAATCTGAAAAATCAAAAAGGCACAATTGAAAATTCTTCTTGTACATATTTTTTTAATATTAATAAAATTCTCTTGTAACATAGAGGTTTATTTTATGTGTATTTTTTTTTATTAGGAAAAAAATTGTATAGAGATTTAGTCCACCTAAGTTTCAAATCCTGGTTTCACCACTGTGTCTACCTCATATATGTAGGCACTATGTCGAAGATTTTGAAAAATGCAGACATCCTCTTTAAATAAGGACTGTTATTATATCTTTTTTTTTCTTTATCTTGAATATTTGCATTGCACTTTATAATTCTGATTTTGTCTTTAATTAATCGCATGTTAGTGTACACATTCTATCACTTTAAACTTTTTTTAGTTTATTTTTTAAATTGTTTTTGGTACATTATTTTATCATTGATTTGAGATTTGTTGTATGGGCACCAACACGTTTGTCTTGGTGTGGAAATACTAAAATAACGAGGTGTGAACATGGAAGGATTGAATCTTTTACTGTCTTTTTTGGTGTTGATTTTGCGTCTAAAATTTCGGTCATTTTAAACTTATAGTAGAAAAATAAGTAAACATAAAATTTTATATTAAAAATAATTAAATATATTCTAAAACTGTGTAATCTTTATACATAAGTATAAAATCAGCACTAAATTAATAAGTTAAGATTTTGAGGCTAGAGCACCGACTTTCTGCTCATGCTCATTTAATGACGCATAAAGACAGATAGCGGCGCCGCTATAAAAGGCAGGAGAATTTCTGTATTCGACTTCAAATTTAATTGGTATGCATATTATAGTAGCCTTAGTAGGTGGAGTAACTTTTCAGTGTTATCAATTCATATTCATTTATATTTATATATTAGCACGTGTATCTTTATACCTTTCTATTTTTTAGTGAAATGAACCATGATGTGTCTCCATTTCATATTCAATCAGATGCTCCTCGAGAAGCAAATGATCTCTACACATCTTATAAATTCTTGCACGTACAAACACTGCATAAATATTTATTTGCGAAATGCGACAACATTTTCAATCATCACATTTATTAATTTTTTCTTTTAGGAATGTTATTCACTTTATCCAATTTATCTTCTTCACCGAACTTCTCTTTTATTATTCTTATTCCGTAATATAAATTCATGATCAAAAAGTTTATTTTTTAAATCTAAGTATGAAGATCATTTAAAAAAAAAAACAACCAAATCGAAAATTGTTTAATTATATAATTATGATAAAATAAACAGACGGTTTGGTAAGAATTTGATTCATCGTTTTTTATTTAATAATTATTACATGATCAAACGATTTCCGATTTAGTTAATTTTTACAGAGATGATTTCAAATAATTATCCAAAAAATGAACGGTTCTGATTATGAAAATACATGTAATGTGGAATAAGAATAATAAAGGTGAAAGTCAGTAGAGAAAGTAGATAGTATTCCCCATTTTTTTTACAAGTCAATCAACACTTTAGTAAATTATATTTTTGCAGGGGTTTTATAGCTTAAATGGTAGAGCATTATTCTAGGATTTGAATTATATGTGGTGTTTATATTTACTTGTTTTGATCATACTCATGCATTACAAACTCATGTGTTACACATACTTAAAAAGTATTATGAATTTATTTCTAATTTTGCTAACACAATTTAAATATATAATACATGATTGAGATTAAAATTTAATTAAAAACAAGTAGAGAATCTAATATTATTTCTATAACCATGGTTACAAACTTACAATTGGATTGTTAATTACTCTCTTCTCCTAAAAAAAATAAAAAATGAGAGTTGTTATATGCACACCCTTTTTATTCCCACTACACACCCATTTCCCACCTCACATCCCATTTTTTTTGTTATTTTTATCAATTTCTTAATATATACCCTAAAATTTTTTAAAATACCCTCATTATACAACCAAACCAATCACACACCCACTACTCAACGCCGGCCGTCCACTGTCGCCGGAGACCGGCCTGCCTCCCTTCCCCTTATCTCTCCCTCTTTCTCTCTCCTTCCCTCTATCTCTTTCACTCTCTAGCTCTCTTCTCTGCCTTTCTCTCATTCTTCTCTCCTTGTCTCTCGTCATCTCTTCGATCTGCCACAGAGGCCAGCGCCACCCTGGTCGCCGGATGTCAGACCTACACCAACAGCGACTTTCTCTTCCCTCTCTCTTTCCTTTTCCATTACTCTAACTCTGACTTCACACCCTTGCCAAGGGAAAGGCCTGGAGGCAGATGACCTAGTCGGCCTCCATATCGGAGATCATTCATCTTTGATCTGGAGGCTAGCAAGGTCGCTGGCCTCCCTTTCCCTCGGCAAGGGTGTGAAGTACGTGAGAAAGACGAGGAAGGACAGAGAGAAAAAGAGAGAGAAAGAGAGAGAGAGAGAGAGAGAGAGAGAGAGAGAGAGAGAGGGAAGGAAAGAAACATAGAGGGGAGATAAGCTACCGCTGGTGTGGGTCTGAAAGCCGGCGACGGAAGGATGACAGAGGCAAGGGTGGGAGCTGGGATCGGGGTTTTGGGTGGCTGATTGTTTTTTTTTTTTAATAATAGTTGTCCTTGATGGTATTTTGATATTATGGTAAATTTGTAATTTTATAAATTAATTAAAACAAATGTGTATTGAGAGGAAAGAGGGTGTGCATATAGCAACCCTCAAGAAAATTTGTTTTATGAGTAATTTTGTATGTATTATTAAAGAACAATACTTGGGTCACCCCTTGGGGGTACCTCAAGGTCACCCCACCCCCCCAAATTCTGTGGCCTCCATATCGGAGATCGTTCATCTTTGATCTGGAGGCTAGCAAGGTCGCTGGCCTCCCTTTCCCTCGGCAAGGGTGTGAAGTACGTGAGAAAGACGAGGAAGGAGAGAGAGAAAAAGAGAGAGAGAAAGAGAGAGAGAGAGAGAGAGAGAGAGAGAGAGAGGGAGAGAGAGAGAGAGGAAGGAAAATGAGAAAGAGGGAAGGAAAGAAACATAGAGGGGAGATAAGCTACCGCTGGTGTGGGTCTGAAAGCCGGTGACGGAAGGATGACAGAGGCAAGGGTGGGAGCTGGGATCGGGGTTTTGGGTGGCTGATTGTTTTTTTTTTTTAATAATAGTTGTCCTTGATTGTATTTTGATATTATGGTAAATTTGTAATTTTATAAATTAATTAAAACAAATGTGTATTGAGAGGAAAGAGGGTGTGCATATAGCAACCCTCAAGAAAATTTGTTTTATGAGTAATTTTGTATGTATTATTAAAGAACAATACTTGGGTCACCCCTTGGGGGTACCTCAAGGTCACCCCATCCCCCCAAATTCTGATTTCGGCAATGTCGACGTATAATCGAAACCGTTTACTTTTTAGATCATTTATTATAGATCTTCTCTACAAAAAATTAACTCAATCGGAAATCGTTTGGTTATATAACTGTTGTCGATTAAATAATAAAAAATCAACGGTTTGGTAAAAAAATCACTATTTAATTAAAAATCATCTATTTTTTCTATTTAATTAACAATAGTTATATAATCAAACAATTTCCGATTGATTTGATTTTTTGCAGAGATGATCTTTAATATGTTATCTAAAAAGTGAACGGTTTCGATCATGCGCCGACATTATCAAAATCAAAATTTGAGGAAATTGAGTGACCTTGAGGTTCCCCCAAAGGTGACCCAAGTATTGTTCATTATTAAATCTCATATATCATTTCTATCTGGAATGATGGAGGGCAGAGCCGTAGAGGATATGGTCTATTTAATTGCCATTCATCCCCACAACTGAATCAGCGCGGCATGGTGCACGTGAGCCAATCTCATTAAAGGTTCCTACCAGAATTTTTTTTCTTATCACATGGTCAGTGAAGAACACAGCAAAACAAGCACATGGTCTCTGTTCTTCTGTCAGCACAAATCATAATAAACAAACAACTTCAAACACTTTTCTTTTTCTATTTCTTTTCTGCTCAAAACTCCAAACACTTGTTACATTTTGTGGCCAAACTTTTCTCAAAATAATTTTTTTACTTGCTTTAAATATTTATATTTTTTAATTTCCAATAATTTGATCGAGGGGTAACTTTTTCAATTTCCAATAATATATACATTATTTATAATTTATTGTAGTTAGTTATCCATATTAGTAATGGTATTAATTTATAATTTATATCAGGATAATTTAGCCATAAAAGACTATAATCAGTGCATTTCAAGGCGATGCGAATGGCAAACCCAAGAGGGTTCATGAATTTCATATTTTCCCCCATTTACGGGTATTTCATTCTCTGAAAAAGATAACACATTTTCAAGAGTGTTAATACTTAATACCAAACATGAAAATAAAATTGTACTTAAAAAATAAAAAAGCCAAATTGTTAGTTGTTTCTCAACTATGTTTCCTCTTTCCTTTGTAGCTTTCTGGAATTGTTTTAGAAAGCCTATAAACTCAAGATTGGTGACTTTATGTTCAACCAAATGATAATAACTTTTTTTTTTTCTTTTTGCTAATTTCACAGTTCTTGGAATACCAGTGGGAGCTCCCTCAGCTTCACCTTCTGCAGGTACTTTTGTTTCTAGCTAATTGAAATTAACCATCTAATCCATATCCAGAACACCATTTTTTTTATATAAATATTTACAGCAGGATTAGTATAATGTTTTTAGAATAATCTTAATTTATTTAACATTATATGTAATGCATGATCCACAGCACCTGATCAAGGACCAACTGCTTCCACTTCATCAGCAAACAACAAAGATAATGGAGCTTCAAGTAGTGCCCACTCTGTTATGGCTTTCCTTGTTGGCTTGGCTATTGCATTTCTTCCCACATTCTTCTAATTTTTACATTTTCCGATCATGATTTCTTTTCATATTTCTTTCAAATTTTCCATTTAATCGATTGTGATTGTTGCCAGATAATATATATATATATATGTACGTCTATTTATTCCGATTAATAAATATGTTATGCGTAGGAATTTTTATTTAGCTCACTTAATTAAAAAGGGACCACTGTGTTTGGAATTGGGTTAATTAGCTTCCATTCAATGGTTTTTTTATTTTTTATTTTTTGTCAACTAGAAAAGGCCCAGTAAGTTAAGATTTAAAGCAAATGGACCAACAAGAAGATTGTTCATCACTCTGTACTTCGCTTAGTTTCTGTAATTTTAAATTTTTGTTGGTGAAATTCCATAGCAGTAGTCCATGTTCCATTTTCTTTGAGGAATAAAAATGAATCACTCTTTTTGATTCTCAAAAAGAATCGTGATTCTTCCCGGTATGTTATGCAATTAATAAAAATTAACTATATAATTTTTCTTTTGGCCATTAACTATATAATTTGTTTTAGAAGTAAGTTGTTTGTACTAAATTCTAGTTTGGTGTAGGAGGGGAAACAAACTGAAAAATAGCTAACATATAGTTTCCAAAGAGGAAAATTGAAAAAAAAAAAAAAAAAAAAAAAAAAAAAAAAACCAGACAAAATGGAGAACTATTAAACCCAAAAGCCCATAGCCCACTCAAAAATCCTATCCCTGCCACCCCAGGCCCAGCCTTAATAGAGTCTCCGACGCTCAACCTTCCGACCCAAGCCCACAGAAAAGTTCAGTCCAGCCCCAAAAATAACCCTGACATGTGACATGCCGTTTGCTACATTTTTTCAGTCTCACGGTCTCACAAATCACCATTTCCAGGATTAAATTACAAGTGACCCAGTTCATCTTCCTCCTTTTCCTTTGCTGTTGTTTCTCAACAACCAAACAGACTAAACCAGTACACTAAAGGGTGTATTCATTTAAGATTTTAATGGACTTTTATTGAATTGAAAACTTTGATGGTATTCAATTAAGACTTTTAAAGAGTCTACTAAAGTTTTATAGTATTTGAATAGAACTTTTAAAAAGTCTATAAAAATATATTGGTATTCAATTAAGATTTTTAAAAAGTCCATAAAAGTTTGTTAGTATTCAATTAGGACTTTCAAATAGTCTATAAAAAGTCATTTGGTATTTAAAAAGTTATTGACATCTTTCACAAAATTCAATAAACAGTGAAGTTTGATGGAGTTTGGAGTATGTAATATAAATACCAATTCAACAACCTCCTCAGATTTCTAAGTAATTCGCGTAAAAAAAAAAAAATTCAAGTTAAACAGACTTGTTTGACCAAGTGTTCTCCCAACACATATAGCCTTCAATCTTCCATCAGAGACAAATTTCTCATCTCATCTCCAAGTAGGGTTCTTAATATATAATTCAATGTTGGAATTCTTTTAATGTAATATAGATCCATGTGTTCTTTATGATTTCTCTTGTATTAGGGTTTAGAGTTCTCTTGTATTTTAGGGTTTAGAGTTCTCTTCTATAAGGGTTTATGGATTCTCAACTATATATCTCAATTCTATAATTTTCTTCACAATAATATTAATCTTTTCATTGTGGATTTTCTTATAAATCACATATTGGATGTTCTTTAATTTTTTGGTCAAACTGTAGGAAGATATATGCTAGTTATAATATATGTGCATGTGACGTTTATATTAAGCAACTTCTTCTTCGTTTGTTTGTCTTCCTGAATCTATATTAAGCAACTTCTTCGTTCGTTTGTTCGGCTCTATCATTTGTGTTTTTTTTTTTTTTGCCAAGGCTCTAATTAAATCATTAGTTTAATATATAAGAAACCCATTTAATTACTTGCACATTGATGCATTCCTTATGTGATGGACTTGAAATTTTTTTTTTTTGTGTGTGCCAAAAGTGATACCTTGCACCTTAAAATAAAATTAAATGTGCCTCTTGACATGCGATGATCAAAAGACTAGTTAATGGCTTAATTCTTATGAAATTGATTTCGTTTTGGTTAGTTTTTAACACTCACAACCAAAAATATTAAATAGTATTATTTAATATTTTTATTAACTTTTTTTTTGTAACACGGTGTATCATATCACCTCTCTTATAATTTATATGTTGCTGGCTCCACTTATAGAGGTGAATCTCAACTCTATTTAAGAGATATGACACATGTAGTAGCAAAAATATAATCAATATGTGCCGGTTTGGAGTTTGATTACCTGCAACCTATTTAGCCGGTTAACTTGATATGCTACTAACTACTTTAATAAATGAACAGCTAAGTAACAAGTAAGTATAGGCCATCATGTATGAACAGCTAACAATTCCAAGCGTATGATGCTTCCTCAGTTAAAATTGTTGACCCTTTCATAATTGCCAGTAGCTACCGGCACTTTTTGGGGTCCTCAACTTCCAATTCCCAAAATGAGAAAATAAAACACTCTCAACCACACGACACCCACTTTGTGTCTTTGGACTCTCTTGCTAGTTAATTTTGCAGGACCACTCTCACTTACGTGATATATCATGTTTCGGGTTGCCCACCATCTTCAATATTGTCTTGTTCCTCAACCTCTCATTTTCAACCACAAAATAGAAGAAAACATTAATGTACTCATTAGAAAGTCTCCCAATGTTTCATACCAAACCAGAATGGAAAAAAGCATAAAAATCTTCCAAGAAGATATTATAACTTCTTTTTTGTGAGTCTTGTGAGAGAATGCATGCATATATTGATGTGTAACCTAAACAAGTAACTATATAATATTGTTTTGAATCTTGGGAGGCTGCAATCTGTTATTTACACTCAAGTTTTTTTTTTTTTTTTTTTCAGTATTGATTAGTCATTAATTTGTTTGTCCATATTGGCTTACTAAATGATGTGTATATTGGTATATATGTTAATATTTTTTGTTACATTAGAAGAAATAAAATTATAGACGACATATTTTAATCTTAGGCATAAATTCAATTTAGACACATAACTATATAAGCTATTTTAACGGGGTCCATAAACTTTAAAATATTTCAAATATACACCCGATCTATTATCTAAATTGAAAAATGAATTTCTGTCCATTGATTCGTCGAGAGATCAGTTAAATGACAGCTTGGCTTTTGCTGACCGGGATTACTTGGCGATGTGACGCTATCTTAGCAAACATTTCCCGGCAAATGAGCGACACATGCCCACAATTTAATAATAATAGAGAAAGAGAGTTTGTGGGCCCGTGTCAGGGGTTAGATGGACCCGTGTCGCTCATTTCTCGCCAAATGAGCGACACGGGTCCACCTAACCCCTGACACGGGTCCACAAACTCATCATCTCTTTCTCGCTCGTTGAACACAAGTGAGAGATTTATATTCGAATTTGGGAGAAAATGTGATGTTTTTTGAAGACTAAATGATCAGGAGAGCGTTCAACGAACGGGAAAGAGGTGATGGGTGTGTGGGCTCGTGTTAAGTGGACATGTGTTGCTCATTTGGCGGGAAATGTATGCTGAGTTGGTACAACGTTGCCAATTAATCCCCGTTAGCAAAAGCCAAACTGACATTTAACTGATCTCTCAATAAATTGATGGACGGAATTTCATTTTTCAATTTACATAATAAATCAGGTGTATATTTGAAATATTTGAAAGTTCGTGGACCTTGTTGAAATAGTATATATAGTTATGTGTCTAAATTGAATTTATGCCTTAATCTTAACTCATTATTTCACCCATTCTATCCGATACAGATCTATCTCAATATTTGTTTCATCTCTTTAGACACCGCTAAATTTTTCTAGAAATTTGGAATGCTGTGGAGAATCGATACACTCAGAGGTTGCTGATGCTATCTGATCAATTGGACTTAATGACGGGATGATGACTAGTGTTAATTAAATGTAGATATTTCAGCTCAAGGTATTGCTTGGTCTCTTAAATAATAAATTCACAACCACGCTTTGGTTTTCTGGAAGTGGAGATGCACCGGCGAGTATATCTAATGACGGATTTGAATCCGCAGTTGGCCTCAATTTGTTATTAACAAGTTTGTTAGAAATTGGTTTGAGGCTGATAAAGTCATTCTGACAAATTTGCCCGACATGTCGCGTAATCACGTGTCAAATTTTGTTAACAGACTATTGAACATAATTTATGGCAATCATATATTGCAACATTTTGAAACATAATCAAGTTATATAGAATCTAAAATTTCTTATTTAAAGTGACATACGGGGTATTGGGGTAAGGTTCAGTAACCCAATTTTTCCATTCTATAATCGCACGTAGTCTATACAAGAAAAAAAATTAATTATTCATTTTTTTAAACAAAAAAATAACGGTGAATGATAAAATAGCCAACTCAAGGACTTCAATGATAAAATAACTCGCTTAAAGTTTTCGACATTAAAAACGTCTACTTAGGTTGTTTAAAATATTATACCCGTATACTTCGTGAAACGCTATTCCGCTTCGTGTTTGTGTAGGGTTGAGCGGTCGGCAGCTCCGCTTTTTTTTTTTTTTTTTTTTCTTTTCTATAGGACAGTTGAAACGGTTGAATATTAACATATAAAATTAGAGTAAACAATAACATGTACATGTAACCAAAAACATTAAATATTGTATAAATATCAATTTTATATGATTTAATGTTGAACAATTTCAACCAAATTGTGGTGAAACTGTTGAATAGTTTTATACAAAAAACAAAATGCTACGAGCGTTCAGTAAACAATGTTGAACGCTACTCATTAGAAAGTTGCCTTGGACCATTGTCCTTGGGTGTCATGTTTTAGGCTAAACATATAATTAATAATTAGAAATAAACTCAATAGGTATGCATGACTTTGGGTAAAACCTTGGCTTTCAATTTAAACTCATTTTGATTGATGACATGTTGGATTACTTTCCTTTTATAGGTTTTGATGAGTCATCTAATTACTCAACAGCCCCATATTGCCCCTATGTTTTCAAATGGTAACTTTTCAACATTAAAAGTTACCATTTGAATTAATGAATATCATATTTTAAGTAATTGTCATTTAACAATTATGATTATGACAATTAAATTTTTTCCATTTCAAGTTGTAATTTTGAATTTTCTTACATAAATGGTTGTGCGTGTGTCATCATTTTTCAAAGATATATGCATATATATGCGTATTTATATATTTTTTCTCTGAATTAACTTCTGATAACAAGATAAATAAAATTGACATCCTTCTTCTTCAATCGTCTTCTTATTCTTTCTTTTTGTTTTATCATGTTCTTCTTATTGCATCTTCCATCTTCTTCTTTTATTTTTATTTTGTCCTGATTTAGAGGTATAATTTTCTTCTTCTTGTTCATACCTTTTTTTTTTTTTTTTTTTTTTTAACTTGAGCGAAAGGTATCTTAATTCTCATTCTTTCATCTTTTTCTTTACCTAAGCCAAATGTATCTTCTTCTTATTTATTTGACTTGATCTAGAGGTTTCTTGTTCTTCTATTCTTTTTTACCTGTGTTAGAGGTGATGATACTTTGTATTTTTGAGTTTATATACCTATTTTGGGTGGGGATACCTTTGGTTTATACACCTCATGAGGATGTTGAATTTTTAGTGGAGTTGAGTATAGAGTTTAGATGACTATAATTTGGAGTGTGTAAGTGTGTTAGGTGATGTTCTTTAGATACTTGATAAAATGTTGTTACGAAGTTTTTGTCGATTTGTATACCTTATGGGGAGGTAATTAAGAAAGAACAATAATGGTTTAAGGTTGGAGATTAGGTGATGAGTTTGTACACCATGTTGCATTGTATGACTATATATGTAAAAAAAATTGTGATTTTATGCCTAGCTTAGGAATGGGTTCATATTTGTGTTGACTTTATTACCTTTTTATTATCTTAAATTTTGGAGCCTTATTTGTTCATTTTTCTCTATCTATATAGTAGGTAAATTATATGTATATATTTGGTGTTTAACGTGTTCATGATGATTGTGTATTTGGAATTAAATGTAGGTGCATCATAAAATATTAGGAAATAAAAAATTTTAAAATTCAAAATTAAAAGTAATAAATGCTTAAATTTATGGATTGATTTCCATTATCTTAAGGGGTAAAATAGACATACAAAATTAAGAAATGGGCCTAAATAAAAAACTAAAAACCCAAAAAATAGTTAATAGTTTTAATACAGAATATTTTTTGTTTTTTTTTGGCCATGGAAAGTGTGAGTATTAAATCTTCTACCACCGAACCAAAGAGTACTAAGACGGTGGAATGAATGTATATTGACTATTAAGCCAGGATTGGGTGGTAGTTGCGTGTGCATTCATTAATTTCCCCTACCAAAATTAGGAAAACCCTATTTCCAACTCAAGCCAATATTTAACTCCCATCTTCTTCCTTTTTTTCACCATCTCCCTCACTCAATCACTCTGTGCTGCAACAACAAAATCGATCAAGAGGGTACACAAAGACCATCGAATCAAGATCACAAAATGGGCAAATCCATTGCACAAATCAGCACCACCATCGTGATTGCCACCACCATCTCATTCATGATGATGAACTTCCACGGCGTCTCGGCGCAGGCGCCGGCTCCGGGGCCGGCATCCGAGGATTGCTTGACCAACCTGCTGAGCATGGCGGACTGCCTGACGTACGTGGAGGATGGTAGCAACTTGACGAAGCCGGATAAGCCGTGCTGCCCGGAGCTGGCGACGTTGGTGGACACCAACCCCATCTGCTTGTGCTATTTGCTTGGCAACAGCAGCAACAGCTTTGGAGTTGAGATTGACATAGGCAGAGCGCTCAAGCTTCCATCTGTTTGCAAAGTTGATACCCCACCTGCTAGCTACTGCTCAGGTACTGCTACTACTACTTCTCCATTTATATTATTATACCAAATTTTTGTTTAGTGAGGTAGTTCACATTTTTTAAATTTTGCGGATGATAGACAATGTGTCAACACAAATGATGTATTGTAGCAAATTTTGAAATTTTGTGTCGACACTATTTACCGGTAGGAGACACACGAAGCCAAAAAATTTGTTAAAAAAAAAGTGATCAATTACATATATATATATATATATCAAGCCCAATAACTATAAAATCTGAAAAATCAAAAAGGCACAATTTGAAAATTCTTCTTGTACATATTTTTTTAATATTAATAAAATTCTCTTGTAAACGTAGAGGTTTATTTTATGTGTATTTTTTTTATTAGGAAAAAAATTGTATAGAGATTTAGTCCACCCAAGTTTCAAATCGTGGTTTCACCACTGTGTCTACCTCATATATGTAGGCACTATGTCGCAGATTTTGAAAAATGCCGACATCCTCTTTAACTGTTATTATATCTTTTTTTTTTCTTTATCTTGAATATTTGCATTGCACTTTATAATTCTGATTTTCTCTTTAATTAATCGCCTGTTAGTGTACACATTCTATCATTTTAAACTTTTTTTAGTTTATTTTTAAAATTGTTTTTGGTACATTATTTTATTTTCTATCTTAATGCATTTGCGATTTTTTATTTGAATAAATCAATACATTGATTTGAGATTTGTTGTATGGGCACCAACACGTTTGTCTTGGTGTGGAAATACTAAAATAACGAGGTGTGAACATGGAAGGATTGAATCTTTTACTGTCTTTTTTGGTGTTGATTTTGTGTCTAAAATTTCGGTCATTTTAAACTTATAGTAGAAAAATAAGTAAACATAAAATTTTATATTAAAAATAATTAAATATATTCTAAAACTGTGTAATCTTTATACATAAGTATAAAATCAGCACTAAATTAATGAGTTAAGATTTTGAGGCTAGAGCACCGACTTTCTGCTCATGCTCATTTAATGAACGCAAAAAGACAGATAGCCGCTATAAAAGGCATGAGAATTTCTTTATTCGACTTCAAATTTAATTGGTATGCATATTATAGTAGGTGGAGTACCTTTTCAGTGTTATCAATTCATATTCATTTATATTTATATATTAACACGTGTATCTTTATACCTTTCTATTTTTTAGTGAAATGAACCATGATGTGTCTCCATTTCATATTCAATCAGATGCTCCTCGAGAAGCAAATGATCTCTACACATCTTATAAATTCTTGCACGTACAAACACTGCATAAATATTTATTTGCGAAATGCGACAACATTTTCAATCATCACATTTATTAATTTTTTTTTTTAGGAATGTTATTCACTTTATCCAATTTATCTTTTTCACCGAACTTCTCTTTTATTATTCTTATTCCGCAATATAAATTTATAATTGAAAAGTTTATTTTTTAAATCTAAGTATGAAGATCATTTCTGCAAAAAATCAACCAAATCGAAAATCGTTTGATTATAAAATTATGATCAAATAAACAGACGGTTTGGGTAAGAATTTGATTCATCGTTTTTTTATTTGATAATTATTACATGATCAAACGATTTCCGATTTAGTTGATTTTTGCAGAGATGATTTCAAATAATTATCTAAAAAATGAACAGTTCTGATTATGAAAATACATGTAATGTGGAATAAGAATAATAAAAAAGAAAGTCAGTAGAGAAAGTAGATAGTATTCCCCTTTTTTTTTACAAGTCAATCAACACTTTAGTAAATTATATTTTTGCAGGGGTTTTATAGCTTAAATGGTAGAGCGCGCGCTAGCATTATTCTAGGATTTGAATTATATGTGGTGTTTATATTTACTTGTTTTGATCATACTCATGCATTACAAACTCATGTGTTACACATACTTAAAAAGTATTATGAATTTATTTCTTATTTTGCTTACACAATTTAAATATATAATACATGATTGAGATTAAAATTTAATTAAAAACAAGTAGAGAATCTAAATATTATTTCTATAACCATGGTTACAAACTTACAATTGGATTGTTAATTACTCTCTTCTCCTAAAAATAAAAATAAAAAATGAGAGTTGTTATATGCACACCATTTTTTCTCTCACTACACACCCATTTCTCACCTCACATCCCATTTTTTTGTTATTTTTATCAATTTCTTAATATATACCCTAAAAATTTTAAAATACCCTCATTATACAACCAAACCCATCACACACCCACTACCCGACGCCGGCCGTCCACTGTCGCTGGAGACCGGCCTGCCTCTCTTCCCCTTATCTCTCCCTCTTTCTCTCTCCTTCCCTCTATCTCTTTCACTCTCTAGCTCTCTTCTCTGCCTTTCTCTCACTCTTCTCTCCTCTGTCTCTCGTCATCTCTCCAATCTGCCACAGAGGCCAGCGCCACCCTGGTCGCCGGATGTCAAACCTACACCAGCAGCGACTTTCTCTTCCCTCTCTCTTTCCTTTTCCATTACTCTAGCTCTGACTTCACACCCTTGCCAAGGGAATGGGAGGCCGGTGACCTAGTTGGCCTCCATATCAGAGATCGTTCATCTTTGATCTGGAGGCTAGCAAGGTCCCTGACCTCCCTTTCCCTTGACAAGGGTGTGAAGTACGTGAGAAAGACGAGGAAGGACATAGAGAAAAGAGAGAGAGAGAGAGAGAGAGAGAGAGAGAGAGAGAGGAAGGAAAAAGAGAAAGAGGGAAGGAAAGAAACATAGGGGGGAGATAAGCTACCGCTGGTGTGGGTCTAAACGCCGGCAACGGAAGGATGACAGAGGCAAGGGTGGGAGCTGGGATTGGGGTTTTGGGTGGCTGATTGTTTTTTTTTTTTAATAATAGTTGTCCTTGATGGTATTTTGATATTATGGTAAATTTGTAATTTTATAAATTAATTAAAACAAATGTGTATTGAGAGGAAAGACGGTGTGCATATAGCAACCCTTAAGAAAATTTGTTTTATGAGTAATTTTGTATGTATTATTAAAGAACAATACTTGGGCCACCCCTTGGGGGTACCTCAAGGTCACCCCACCCCCCCAAATTCTGATTTCGGCAATGTCGGCGTATAATCGAAACCGTTCACTTTTTAGATCATCTATTATAGATCTTCTCTACAAAAAATTAACTCAATCGAAAATCGTTTGGTTATATAACTGTTGTCGATTAAATAAAAAAAAATCAACGGTTTGGTAAAAAAATCACTCTTTAATTAAAAATCATCTATTTTTTATATTTAATTGACAATAGTTATATAATCAAACGATTTCCGATTGATTTGATTTTTTGCAGATATGATCTTTAATATGTTATATAAAAAGTGAACAGTTTCGATTATGCGCCGACATTGTCAAAATCAGAATTTGAGGAAATTGGGTGACCTTGAGGTACCCCCAAGGGGTGACCCAAGTATTGTTCATTCTTAAATCTCATATATCATTTCTGTCTAGAATGATGGAGGGTAGAGCCGTAGAGGATATGGTCTATTTAATTGCCACTCATCCCCACAACTGAATCAGCGGCATGGTGCACGTGAGCCAACCTTCTTGATTTGAATGCTCTCATTCAATCTCATTAAAGGTTCCTACCAGAATTTTTTTTCTTATCACATGGTCAGTGAAGAACACTGCAAAACAAGCACATGCATGGTCTCTGTTCTTCTGTCAGCACAAATCATGATAAACAAACAACTTCAAACACTTTTCTTTTTCTATTTCTTTTCTGCTCAAAACTCCAAACACTTGTTACATTTTGTGGCCAAACGTTTCTCAAAATAATTTTTTTACTTGCTTTAAATATTTATATTTTTTAATTTCCAATAATTTGATCGAGGGGTAACTTTTTCAATTTCCAATAATATATACATTATTTATAATTTATTGTAGTTAGTTATCCATATTAGTAATGGTATTAATTTATAATTTATATCAGGATAATTTAGCCATAAAAGACTATAATCAGTGCATTTCAAGGCGATGCGAATGGCAAACCCAAGAGGGTTCATGAATTTCATATTTTCCCCCATTTACGGATATTTCATTCTCTGAAAAAGATAACACATTTTCAAGAGTGTTAATACTTAATACCAAACATGAAAATAAAATTGTACTTAAAAAATAAAAAAGCCAAATTGTTAGTTGTTTCTCAACTATGTTTCCTCTTTCCTTTGTAGCTTTCTGGAATTGTTTTAGAAAGCCTATAAACTCAAGATTGGTGACTTTATGTTCAACCAAATGAGAATAACTTTTTTTTTTTTTTTTTCTTTTTGCTAATTTCACAGTTCTTGGAATACCAGTGGGAGCTCCCTCAGCTTCACCTTCTGCAGGTACTTTTGTTTCTAGCTAATTGAAATTAACCATCTAATCCATATCCAGAACACCATTTTTTTTATATAAATATTTACAGCAGAATTAGTATAATGTTTTTAGAATAATCTTAATTTATTTAACATTATATGTAATGCATGATCCACAGCACCTGATCAAGGACCAACTGCTTCCACTTCATCAGCAAACAACAAAGAAAATGGAGCTTCAAGTAGTGCCCACTCTGTTATGGCTTTCCTTGTTGGCTTGGCTATTGCATTTCTTCCCACATTCTTCTGATTTTTACATTTTCCGATCATGATTTCTTTTCATATTTCTTTCAAATTTTCCATTTAATCGATTGTGATTGTTGCCAGATAATATATATATATATATATATATATGTACGTCTATTTATTCCGATTAATAAATATGTTATGCGTAGGAATTTTTATTTAGCTCACTTAATTAAAAAGGGACCACTGTGTTTGGAATTGGGTTGGCTTCCATTCAATGGTTTTTTTATTTTTTATTTTTTGTCAACTAGAAAAGGCCCAGTAAGTTAAGATTTAAAGCAAATAGACCAACAAGAAGATTGTTCATCACTCTGTACTTTGCTTAGGTCTGTTTGGTATTCTAATGTAAAAACTACTTTCTTTTTTTTCAAAAACAAAAAAACAAGATTTAGTCAACAAAACGTGTTTGGTAGATCATTTTCAAAAACAATTTTTAGAAAAAATTCAAAAACATGCATTTTTTTAAAAATGATAAAACATCGTTTTTTTTTTTTTTACACTTCTTTCTTTCTTAGCTATCATAATTTTTTAAATTTTTAAATTTCATACCAAACACATTTTCAAATTAAAAAAATTAATTTTGAAAACTCACATTTAAAAAAAAAAAACTTAATTTTTGAAAAAAAATTTTGAGTAGGATACCAAACGGGCCCTTAGTTTTTGTAATTTTAATTGTTGGTGAAATTCCATAGCAGTAGTCCATGTTCCATTTTCTTTGATGAATAAAAATGAATCGATCACTCTTTTTGATTCTCAAAAAGAATCGTGATTCGTCCCGGTATGTTATGCAATTAATAAAAATTAACTATATAATTTTTCTTTTGGCCATTAACTATATAATTTGTTTTAGAAGTAAGTTGTTTGTACTAAATTCTAGTTTGGTGTAGGAGGGGAAACAAACTGAAAAATAGCTAACATATAGTTTCCAAAGAGGAAAATTGAAATAAAATTAAATGTGCCTCTTGACATGCGATGATCAAAAGACTAGTTAATGGCTTAATTCTTATGAAATTGATTTCGTTTTGGTTAGTTTTTAACACTCACAACCAAATATCCATTAAATTAAATTGGGTTTTCAAAAAATGCATCCAATCCAATTGAGCAAAATATCCAATTAAAATTGAATTATACTGAATGGGTGGGTAAGTTGCTTTGAAATTTTCATTCCCTAAATTTTACCAAAGAAAATCAGTCATACATATATATTGTGGCTGGGTACATGTTAACTACTAACACCAACATAAACTCTTTAACTCTGATTGAGAAACACTCAAAAATGAATCCAGAACAGATTAACTATAGTATGAAACTTGTGAAGGAAAAGAAAGAAAACAGGCATTTCATTTGATATTGCCCTAAAAACAAAGATTTCAAATTAAAGAGAAATAATAATAGGGAAACTCAAACCCTAGAGACTGATAACTTTAGTGTTAGGAACCTCAGTTGGATCAAAACCATCCTTGACCTCCATCAATGTCATCTCCCTCAGCCTCAGCAGACTTCCCGTGGCCAAAATCGCCTTGGGATTGATATCATGCATAGACCTCGCGTACAGACTCCTACACGCCACACTCGCCTTCTCACTCAGCTCCTTGTTCTTGTTTGGACACAACATGCAGTGCCCCAAAATCCTCAAAACTGGTTGCAGCAACTCCCATGGCAGAGGAATCCTCCCCAAACTACTCTCCTTCTTCCCACAAGACTTGTCTAATTCTTTGCTGATCGCTTGATCATCAGCACCGGACTTATTATCGTCTTTGCTCATCACTTGATGATCATGCGAATTATTATGATCTTCAATTTCACTCATGTCCCCGTCCTGACCAGCCCAAACCCTACAAAACTCGCAGAAATCAATCTTGGACTCCACCGGCATTTCGAATATCTTGCTGTAGTACAGCTCCAGGGCCACCCCGACGATCCGAGCTCGCCTGGTGGACCTCACCGTGCCGTGAGGTTCGAGACTCGGAGATATAACGGCCAGGTTAAGGCCCGTGGAGTTGTTTTTGATGGGTGCCTTGGATTCATGGTAGAGGCTGGGGTGGGACAAGTCGGGAACGTTGACAGTGATCGAGTTACCGGCGCGGGAGGCGGTCTCGTGGGCGTAGAGGGCTAGGAGAACCGCCTCGAAGCCGGCGAGGGGGACGCGGAGGCGGACGCGGGAGAGGTAGAGCCCGGCAATCATGGGGAGGAAGCGGAGGACGAGAAGTTGGAGGTCTGGGTCGGAGGATTGGAATGTGTCGTAGAGCCAGCGGCAGAGGTTGTTGTCGCCGGCGCCGGACTCGGGGTGGCGGAGGAGGGAGGAAATGTGGGAGGCGGTGTGGGGGTCATGGAGGAGGTGGCGGGCGGAGGAGAGAGAGGGAGGAAGGGAGAGGGAGGGGAGAATGGTGGAGAGGGAGTGGATGGCTGCTTGGAATTTGGAGAATGAGTCTAATGAGGAGGTTGAGGTTGAGGCTCCGGTGGTGGCGAAGGTTGTGGTGGTGGCAGTGGTGGTGGAGCTGATGGTGTCTTGATCTGGGTTGGTGGTGGTGTCTTCTGGGATGAAGGAGGTGGAGGGGTCGTTTGACATTTGGTTGATTAGAGAGAGAGAGAGAGAGAGAGAGATTTTGACTGCTTGAGGCTTTTGAGGTAGATATCATCAAATGACGAACGTTTCAAAGTGGTTTAAACGAATGTTAGTTATGAGAGGAGATAATTGAGGAGGAATGAGGATATCGATGTTACTTTTTTATTTTCTTTTTTGGCCTATAATTGAGGAGGAATTAAGTTTTTTTTTTTTTTTTTTTTAAGATTTAGAGAGAGGAGAAATCAAATTTGGGTAAAGAGTGGCAAATTATATGACACTCCTAATTGGGCTGTTCACACAAGGAATTAAATTTAAGTTTTTAATTAGCAACTATCACCTCTTTCTTTTTGTCTTTTTTTTTAGTATTTATATTAGTCTGTCTATATATATTGATAATATTTTAGCTCGCATGGAGTTATCACTAATAATATCATGGAAGCAAGTATCCACAGTATGTACTCTACACAGCTTTTTCTATTGTACATATGTTGTCATTTGTTTGACTAATAATGGTATATGCAGTGGCAAATTTTGAATGTTAAGTCAATGTTTAAGTCATTAAATGTTTTTTTATTGCTAATAATTGAATATTTTAAGTCAATGCAAAATGAAATCACAAGTATTGCCATATTTTATGTCTTACGTATATGAGGTTTGCATGTGCCTAGCTTAGTTTGCTTTTATATATGGTTATCAAATATATATATATAAGAATGCTCTAAAACTAATTGGTTAATAAGTTAATACAAAGCTAATCCTATTGGGCCCACTGCATAATGTAAACTCAAAATCTGAACCGTCTATTTTTTAGGCCTTACTTCAAAGATTATCCCTGTAAAAAATCTTTAAAATCAGAAGCCATTTAGCCATTTGATTATAACAACAATTATTTATATACTTTTATCGAAAATATTGATCGTCTATTTATTTGATCTTAATTAGATGACTTGAGCTAGACTAAATTCAATTCTAAATAACATTCTTAAAAAAAAAAGTTTAATTCCAAATAAGGAAATTATTTAAAATAAGATAAAAGTAACATTTTCACATATTTTGCTGCGTGTGCAAGATGTTTTTCTATTTGGTATATATCTAATACTTTTTTTTTTTTTTTTTTTTTTGTAGGAACACTGCCTTTTTTGCAATAGAAATTGTAACTTGTTTACATAAGATGCTTTGCATTTACACATCAACTTCAACAAAAAAAAAGAAAAAAGAAGTTACACATCAACTTAAGTGATTACAATAGTTATAAATTTGTTATCTTAATAAAAATTGTAACTTATTTACATAAGGGTGTTTTGCATTTACACATCAACTCAAGTGATCACAATAGTTTTTTTTTTTTTTTTTTCTGTCATTCTTGCATCACAAATTGTAAGTTTCATTGATCGGTGAAATCACATTCCACAATTGCTTGCTTTGGATGAAACTGCAAATTAAACATCAAGAAAACTAAACCAATTAATAAGGTCATGTTTATTAATTAACTGGGAATGAGAGAGAAAATGAAGTAAAGTGAGAAGGAATGGGTGAGATCAAGAACGAATTGAAGTGGGGAGGAGTCATTCTCATTAAGTTGTTTACTAACCATATGGAATGAGAATGAAAATGAAGTTGATTCTCACTCATGTGTTTACTAATGAATAATTATCATAAATCAAAATAAAAACTAGTTTGATTGCTAAAAAGTTTGAGTGTTGTTAAAAAAGATTTATTCTCTTAATGGTATTTTGGGATTATTAAAAAATTGAGGGCACTTTTGGTATATATGAATTAATGACTCATGATTGAATGAGAGCCAATACCATGTCCACCCCAAGGAATGAGATTAGGGAAGTGATTCCTGATTTTTGGAGTGGGCCCTATTTATTTATTTTTATTCTTCAATACAAGTAAACACATGATTGGAGTGGAATGCGAATGACTCCTTATTCATTCCACTCATTCCATGTAAGTAAACGTGCCATAAAAGGAGAGAAAAAAAAAAGAGCTGCCAACTCTTTACAAAGATTGTAAGATACATAAATTTATATTGTAATAACGTAGATTTTAAAATAAAAATAAAAATTGTGCTTATTAACATTTACTTATATTTAAACTATGCTTATTATATTGTAATTATTTATGTTATTATATTTAAATTTAAATTTATTTTTATTTTTATTTTTATTTTTAGTTTTATATTTATTTTATATATATTTATTTAAAAAATAAAATTTGTGTTAACTTAACTTTCCTCCTGTGTGAGAAAAGTTTCTAATTGGTAAGTTTGAAGAGGTGTGCTGTGTGTGTACGTGTTGCTGGAGAATTTTTCATGTGTAATTGATACACCGCCACGTGGTGTAACCAATCCAACGTATAAGAGTATTGTTGGACGGTATGTTTATCTCTCATAGGGTATAATATTAATAACATCCACCCATATTATGACACGTTGGATTGGTTACACCATGTGGCCGGTGGTGTATCGGTCACACCGAAAAATCTCTCGTGCTGCTGGGCGGTGGAAGAAGTGAGTGAATGTGTGTGTGGTGGTGGAAGTGGTGTGTGTTGATGTTATAAGGCTGGAGTTGTTTTAAACCCAAGTTAGCAAAACAAACCCCAAAACCCCAGTCAACCCGAGAGAGAAGAAGAAAGAAAGAGAAACCGAGAGAGGAAGAGAAGAGAAGAGAGGAGAAAGAAAGGAAAGAAAAATAGAGGAAGAGGAAGAGGGAGAGGGAGAGGGAGACGGAGAGAGAGAGAGAGAGAGAGAGAGAGAGAGAGAGAGAGAGAAGTACGATTGAATTCGTTTTGGGTGTCCTTAGCCATTTTTGGGGTTTATGTTCAAAATCAAGAATTTGAATTCTGGGTTCTTAATTTCAAGGTTGGGTGTTTGATAGAAGCTTTAAACTTGTTTTCAGAAGCTTAAGAAACTGATTTGGGGTGTTAGAATTAGAGAGAAATGAAGTGGGATGAAGTTTGGAAAATTTGAAATTTTCTAGAAAAATTTGCAGGCCGGTTTTAGGTAGCCTACTTTGAGGCCAGATATCTTGAGTTGTAGAGCTCCATTTTGAGTGATCTTTGTATGGTTGTAAAGAAGGGATGCAAATCTTTAAAATGAGTATACGTTTGCTAAATTTGGTGGTGATTTGATAGATCAAACATTAGGGCAAAGTTGAGAAAAAAATAAGTAAAATCTAGAAAACATGGGCTGAAGGTTGAAGACGATGAACAATAACCTCTAGCCATCCCCATTCACACCATCGGTGCGTGACGGCACTTGAGGCGGATTTTGGCGGCTATGGTCGTTGGGAAAAGGTCCCCTTTCATTGATTTTTTCGATTCCGAGTTCGTTGGTGGCCTCTGTTTTGCAATTTGAGGCCCCAAACTTAGCGTTTGCACTATACACACTAGGATTGGAGAGTGAGCGAATTTTGTTCTTTATTTAATTGTGGATTTTTGTTATTTTCTTGTATAGGTTTAGGCTCGGAGGACGACCAAAAGGCACGGGACAACCTCTAGCGGCGAGTTAAGTACAAGTTTGAGGTAGGGGGATCTGGGGAACCTTTGACTGCAAAAATTATATTTTATTGAATCTTTGTTGAAAAATGCGACATATGTGCTAATACGTGTGCTAATACGTGATATGAATTAGTTTATTATTATAAATTATTATATGTGCATTTATTTGAATTTGAAGCATAATTCATTGAGAATTGAAGTTACAGTGCTGATAAGGGATTGAGGGTTTAAATTTCGTAGTGTGCGTGGGGAGTGAAGCCCTTTCAGCTAAGACTGATAAAACAATCTAAACTCCTAAGGCGCATTGGGACCTTCAGTTGCAGGTGAAGTTAGGATATATATATATATATATATATTGCACTTTAGCTGCGGTTAAAGTGAAGATGTGCATTGCAATTTATACTTCAATATGTATTGATCGAGTGTTAATTCGTATAATAGTGTACTTGGGGCCACAAAGGTAAAATGTATAGTATGGGACGTGCATGCCTGTTTGTTCTATTATATGGATGAACTCTTTATCTATATTATGAGACTTAAATCGAGGAAGTGCAGCATAACATTCATGCATTAATAATATTATTATATTATATATTATCTGTTTCATGTTGTATGTTTTCATTGAGCTTCAGTATAATTAATTTTGCACATTAAGGTTGAATGTCCCTATTAAGCCGTTGGTTAGAGCTCACCCCCTCATAGACTTTGCAGGTACTCTAAAAAGAGATAGTGCAAAATCGACCGAGTGTAATTAAGGTGATTAAGCATGAAACAAGTCGGAGTTGATTTTGATTTTTGAAACTGAGAAGGATGTAATGTACAGAAGTATGACTTATTTTGTATATTAAGCTTGAATCCAGTTTGTGGCACAATAATAGTATGAAGTTTATTTTTATTTATTTATTTCCTCCGTCACATTCTGGTTATAGAAGTTAATTCTATAATTAGAGTGTGATTCACACATTAATCCGAAATTAATTCTTAATCATGGATTGAGGTGTGACATATACACACTCTTTTTTAGTTTATTTATTTATTAGGATAATGTTATAATTAAGGAAAGTTGATTCGTCAAATATTTGAAAAAAAAAAAATTTGTTTAATATAATATAAGTTGAAAGCTTAAACTCAGAGTTAAGAAAACTAAAATTGAAGTCTGAAATTGCACGTATACCAAATTTCAATATGAAACTTGATCTTTGCGCCCCTTCAAAGTCCAATAATTTTTTGTTAGTTGCAGAAAAAAATTAGTAAAAATAAAATGAAATTTATGGGAAATTTGAAGACCTTCTATATTTGAATAGACTTGTAAGTTACATAAAGCAGCTTCTAAATATCTCTAAGTTTAAAACAGTAGTACAAAATCATGCAAATACCCATCTACACAGTGATTTGTCAAACTCACGCACATAACTTGAACTTAGAAGATAGAGGGTGGTAGAGACTTAGGGCTGGGTAAAAATACCAATACTGTACCGGTTTTGATACTGAAAAGTACCGATACCGAAAATACCGATGAATTCGGTAACGGTACCGGTTTTCAAAACCTGATATCGACAGTATACCGATACCGATCGTATATTAAAAAAATATAATTAAAATAATTCATTTTTATACATTTCTATACTATACTGATATACCCTAAATATAAAATACTTAGTATTATCTTTCTATATAATTTCTAATTTTATATAATACATTTCTAATTTTCTATAATTTATATCAAACATATATAAATTTATAAACCCTAAACCTATAACTTATTAACTTATATGTTTTTTTAATTTATATAATACATTTTTATATAAAAACTAATTAAAAATACCATAAACCCTAATATTATACTAAATTATAAACCCTATATAGTATATGTATATGATATCTCATACTAAATTACTAATTTCTATACCCTAATAGTCTAACACTATAAATTTATAATTCATAGATTCATACTTGGTAACTTAGAGTTTGGTATATAATATATAGTATATAGTATAATACTATAATACGGTATAATATGGTATAATATGGTATAGTATAGTATAATATGATAATATTAGTAATTTAGTATATTGTATAATATGATAAAATATAGTAAAATATAGTATAATATGGTATAATATATTAATATCAATATGGACTATGGAGTTATGGACTATTTATGATTTATGTAATTACCTTATTCATAAATGTATAATATGGTATAATATATTATTATTAGTATATGGTATTAGCCATTTAGCCTAACGGCCCTATTAGATATATGACCTACACCATATACCCTAAGGTTTAGAAGATGATATAAATTAAAAAACATGTAAACTATTAAGTTATTGACTATATACTATAAATTATAAAAAACATATGTAATAAAAATAAAAAAACTCCAAACCCCAAAGTCCGAACCCCAGTTGAAATTTGAAACCCCAAAATACCCTAAACCCTAAACGAAACCCCAAAATACCTTGAAAGTTTAAATTAGGTGATCTATTCACTTAATAAACTTGATTAAATTCACTTTCAGTGATCGGACCCCAATTTTTATTTTATATGATCATTCATGAATTAGTCAAACAGACACAACTCTGACGATGCAGTAACTAAAATCTGAAACTCCAGATTGACTTGTAAAATCAAACCAACTTTAGTAAATACCACAAGTCAGAACACACCAAGGAATTGAGTGACACCTTATGCACTCAAAGGATCCATCAATGTAGGCATCCTAGTGCTATCAACAACTAAAGTGGTGTGTGGACAGATTTAACAAACTTTCATTTAGCATTCTTGGTCTAAGTTAACATGCTAAAGTGAAGTGTGTGATCTTGTGAAGTTATTTTCAAATTAATAATCAGCAACACATAGGAAACAAATCACAAACAAGCCACAAGATTGTTCACCCAGAAAACCACTAACGGTTAAAAACTGGGGGTCTTTCCAGCTGACCAAGCAATCCAATAACAAGGGTCTCAATACAAGAAATCACACAACAAGCTTATACACTCTAGTCCTAGTACTAAGTGGCAGCTGCTTACCATTGTGCATTCTTGTGCAAACTCCTTAAAGCTAGCAATCAATCTTCATGTCGCTGGCAACTCCTCCTTGGGCTCTTCAACGCACGGCATCGATTGCTTCCAAGCAAGTGGATTCAATGATATGGATGAGAAATGATGTGCAAATCTGGATTCTATAAAAATCAGCCTTCTCAAGCAAGAGACATGAAAAGGCTAATGGAGAATCCTTCAACTAAAAATCTAAAAGAATGTGTTTGAAAATATATGAAAAGATTTAACTAACACTCAAATCCATTCAGATTTTTGATGAAAACAAGTTAAGAAAATCATTTAGTTTTTGGAAATCAAAAGCATTTTCTTATTTGATAAAAGATGAGCACTCACCCAAAATACCCAGGCACAAAAACACGAAAATACCCACTGAAAATATGCTCATCAACACCCACCAAAAAGTCTGAACCGAATCTATCATATACCCGTACACACACACGCCATTTCCATGTTTGCCTGAGCCACGTGGAAGCCAATCAATGGCTGTCCACAAGAGACGAATAAGGGGCATATTCCTTTTGTCCTATAGGGGTATCCTAGTATTACTAAGTATAGGAATGAGGAACTGTAAAAACAAATATTGCTTTATTTTGCAAAAATCAGAAATGGAGAAGATGATGAATAGTGCTGAGGTGTGTGTAAGTGTGTGGTGTGAATGAATGAGATGCAATCAGATCTGATTGATACAGTGGGGGAACCAAGTCATTTGCAATGCACATGCATGTTTAGTAAAAACAGAAAATGGGCTTTCAATGAAATAGGCTTTAATAAGTAAAACCCGAAATGGCCCCACTGCAGTGTCTGTCACTGTATCAACCACTGTACGTGAAAAACATTGTTCTTTATGACTAGTCAAATGGACAAAAAACTGTTATTTTTCATGAATTGAATGAAGTGCAGTATACCTTGAGTCTTTGTTCATTCTTGACTTTTTCAATACAGCTGAACTTGTCCTTAATCTAGCCTAGAGCTTGTGAGTGATTAATAAAATTAAATACAAAGGTTTTGACAAGGAAAATAGCCAATATAACAAATCCTAGAAACTAACATACCTTATTTATTCTTTACAAAATAAAACTTTATTTTTATTATTTGTTCTTTTTCTTTCCCCCTAGCCCACGTGCCCCCCCCCCCTTTCTTCTTCCTTTCTTTTCTTTTTCTTCTTCTCTCTCCTCCCACTCGTGTCTCTTTTCTTGTTTATTTTTCTCTTCTCTTCTCTTCTTTTCCCCTTCTTTTTCTTTCTGTGTGCGATCACAGCCCTAACCACCACAATCAATTCATCATCTCCAACCACCACCACCACCACCACCACTATCATCTATTTCCCTCTCCCCAAAATACCTTTCCTCCCTCTCTCCCTCTCTGTCTCTTTCTCCCTCTCTGTCGCACCCCCTACCCACGCCGCCCAACCCAGCGCAACTCACCACCCTCCTTCCCCACATTTCCTCTCTGTCTCTGTCCCTTTCTCCTTCTCTGTCGCACCCTCTCCTTCTATCCCTCTCTCTGTCTTATCTCTCCCCCTTTCTCTGTGATTTTTTTTAATTTGGTGTTGTAGTCGGCACTTCCACTCTCTGACCGATACCGAAGTGATCGGTTACCGACCCATATCGGTCGGAATTCGGTATGGATGTTTTGGTATGGTAACCGTACCGAACCCACCCCTAGTAGAGAGCATTAGAAGATTAAATTTTTAAAAACAACCAAACTTGAAATTGTCTTCAAACCTTTTTCTACCTTAAACCTTTTTATGTCTTTTTGTTTTTGTAGTATTTATACTAGCCTCTCCAACCCAGTGTCACATGGTGTATTTAATAGGTCTTTTCTATTTCATATATATTTAATGTGTTTTCTTATTTTCATCCAATTAGAGAGCTATCACTAATATATAACTAAATCATAGAAGCAAGGATCCACACTCTACACGTAACTTTTTATGTTGTACATATTAGCTAGATATATGCCCTAAAAGCCAATTTATAATTGGAGTTTTAGGAATTAAGTAAATAAACATACAAAAGGGTAAAGTCTATTTTATGTATTCATATATCAGTGTATGTGATATACTGAACTAATACATAAAATGTCTATAGATATTAAGATAAGGAGAGAGTATTCTTGTGATTAGAATAGGTGAGACCCTTACTCCTTAGTTCTTATTTCCTAAGGACGTTCATGACTAACGGATCACATATTGGACACATGTAATTCTATATCAGCACCTTTTAGGGTGGATGATGAGTCTCAGATCATTAGTGTAGGTTGACACTATGATAAACAAGTGGGTGCTTAATTGGGGATTAAATTCACTGAACATGACCGTTAAAAGGAATTCTTGTATGGAGTTTTAGGACATGTTAAACAAGAATCCTTAATTATAACTTCATAAAAAATCCTTTGACTTGAGACACTATGGGTCGCCTTGTGCATGCGTGACTAGACTTTGACTATACAATGTACCTATACCCGACTAAAGGACTTGGAGTGCGTAAGGATTGGGTTCATGTACAAAGGATCATAGTTGTACAATAAGAAATTTGTCACCTTCCGTAAAGAAGGCGAATAACTTATGTGAAATTCTATGATAGTTGTCCTAGAGACTCTGGTTAGAGCATTATATTATAATTTGAGAAATGAGTATTCTAAAATTATAAAGATTAGACAACATATGTTAGAAGGTGTCTAGACATATGAATATTTACAGGGGATTGACAAAGAGTTATCCATACCCTATTGTTTAGGTTTGGGTTATTATATGACAGAAGGATATATTACGATCGGATAATAATTGAATAGGTTCACCAACTTTTTGATTGTTCTAGGTAGTCATGATATTCTGCTAGGCGTCACTCATGACTTGTGGAATAAAGAATTAATTAATAAATATAATTTATTAATTATTTTTATTTTTATTTTAAAAGTGTTTCTAATGGAAGACGATAAATTCCACTATCATAAAAATTAGAACCTAAGAGGTCACACTCTATATAAGGTTGATGACCAAGTAATAGAACGGTAGATGGAAGATATAATTAATTAATGGGATTAATTAATTATTAGATTGAAAATTAATTATTGCAAATAATTAATTGAAGTTCAAATTGGATTTGGGCTTATAATTATAATTTATGTTTGGGTCAGACCTAAGCAATGCCCAAAGCCCAAGTAAGTTGGATTTAAGCGAAGCCCATAATAATAAATATGAGATATTTATATTATGAAAATATTAATTATAAATTAATATATATATAGGTATATATATATATATATATAAGGCTTTTTAGCAAGATACTTACCTGAACCTTGACTTGATTTGTATGTGTCAAGGATGAACAAGCTAGTGAAGGTAGAAAAGCAAGAACAAGGTAAGAACTTGAGAGAATCAGGAAGAACAAGGTAAAAGCTTCTGGGTTATTCTCTCAAGAGGGTGTGTGTGAATGCCTAAGGTTGTGAACCTCTCTCACGTGTTGAGAATTGGTTGCATATATAGGCAAAAGAGATATTTATCTGCATGTTGATGAATGGTTGGGATGAAGCCACGTCACTAGTTTAGATTAGTGGCATGCACAGCTATCCAGCAAGTTTGCATTTAATGTAGGCATGGCTTTGTGATTATTGGTAGCCTCAAATGTCTCATATGAAGCTAGAGTGTCAAGTGGTGTAAATTTCCAGGTCACAAACACTTGAGTGTAGTTGAGAATAAATATCCAAATCTTCTGGAAGGGCGGTGAGAATAGAACACTATAACCGAGCCATCCGTATATCAATATGTAGATTCTCTAAGTGCAAAGTGAGAGTACCTCAAATAATTGGGTCGGAAAGATGTCATTTACAACTGAGCCGAGCCAAATAATCTTGGGGCCTGGGAAATGGGCTTGCCAAATGTCTAGCTTCTGAGGTATGCTCGGCTCAGGCAATGCGATACATATCGAGCTGATGGGGTCAAAGCAAGATATTGCTAAGATGGAATGATGAAGTGGACAATAAGTTTGACCAAGTCAACAGTTGAAAGGTCAATATGCCACAAGGCTTTGTCAGGCCACGTGTGAGCATATAGTTGGTCCGTAAAATCTTGGTGGACATGAAGAAGGTATATATCTTTTCCTTTTTTAACTAAGTTCATAACTAGATACAATATGTTATATGCCTTATGGATTAATATTTAAGGGTGTGCAAGGATAAATAAGGAGCCAAGAATGATGGCTTTACAAGAAATACTTAATCTACAATCTTATTGAAGATCAATCATTATTTTTATAGTAAGTAAAAGATATTTTGAACCAGTCAAAAAGACAACTGAGGGAAAGAAAGAGTATGCATGCTACAAAGGGGTTGAATACAACATATATGTTAATATATTAAAACTACAATATTTCACAATTACACTTTAAAAAAGCTTTTAGAATTCAACTAGTTGGTATTTCTATGGCATGTGAGAACAAAGTATATGCTTATAAGTAACTGACATATTTTTTACTTGCATCGATCGATATCAATAATATGGCCATATAGAATTGTAGAAAGAGCTCTTTATTAATAAGCACAACATACCATTTTTTATAACTTTATAAGTGCCTAGCTTTATATTTGTTCTTCTTGACTTTATTCTATTACTTAATAAATGCAGTTGATGCTAACATGAATGGAAAACTACATGTCATATTTAAGAAGTCTGAGATGGTTATCCTTTGTACAAGAATTTCTTTTGGGAAAGGCTAAAATGCAACTACAACGTTTTCACATCTTTGGATTATCTTACCGCGAGTTCTTTATGGTTACTAGGATTAATGTAATTTATTTATATATTTTTCTCTTTTTGTAATCTTTTTCTAAGCATAGTTGTTTTTTGTTGTGATTAATTAGTAACTTGACTTCAATCAATTTGAGTGAGATAACAGCTGCTTCCATTACCAAACTCTTGTTGCTAGAGTCCTTGTCATTATTCTTCATTTATATGCTTCTTTATAAGTCTCATATAATGGAAGCTATATATATATCAACTTTAATAACTTGCAAAAGCTATTATCATTACCTACTAACTTAAATACTTTGTTCCAGGGATTTGCCCAACAATAACTTAACCAATGCCTGAGTTTCTGCAAAAACTTAAATATCTCAAGAATTTGCCATTATAGTGCATGATTAGGTAATGAAACACTCATAGATGTGGTAGAATTATTTATTAACAATATGCTGATCCACTACTTTGCAACCAATGTAAAGTGCCCAAAAATTATGATATGTGATTAATTAATTTGGTGTAATTGAATAAAAAACTTAAATAAATTATTAGCTAAATATTGAATCTGCCTAGATATTTTTTCTCCAATTAAAATTAGCTTATTTTGGGAGAAAAACTTCTCAAAGTAAAAGTGTTAGCATGTTTGTATTTGAGAAGAGAACTTATTCCAATCTCTAAAACCAAAATGATTGGCTTAAAAACAAAGAGCCAATAAGGTCATCAAACTGAGCTATAATGCCTTTGTCACGATTCTATTACTTGTATTAAAGCAAATTCTTGACTTAAACTCAAGACCATATCTCCTTAAACTTAGGACAAGTTAATGGAGTTAAAGCCACAAAAATTAAACTTAGAGGATCTCCTCAACTTTTTGATCTCCTAACTTGGCTAACTTTTTAAGTATAGAATGACATGTGTCTCTTGTAACATCTTATGGTTCACATACATTTAGAACTATAAAAAAATATAATTTTAAATAAAAATTAAATTTAAGCAATGTGTGTAATTAAAGGTTTTGTTGGACTCTCTCTCTCTCTCTTCCCCTAAAGTCTCTCCCCTTCTCTCTAGTACGAAGAGTCTTCATATATATGAAACTGAAAATTACTAACCTCCTCCAATGCATAAGGCACTGATTTTCCTATGCGGCTCCATAGATAGATGCAATTGTCAAAAATCACTCTCTTGACCGCTTAGAACAACTCCAACAGTTGTTTTCCTACTATCCCAAATCCCAATTTTCTCTTTAATCTCCTTAATTGAATTCAACCGATTTGAGAAATATTGATACTTTAGATAGAGAGACGTGAGAACAAGATGTTTGGGAGAGAATAAGAATCTTTGTATTTGGGGGTCCTCTATGATTTTGAAGTTCAAAATTTGTGAGACTAAAGATCTATTGCATTTTATATATGAGTCAAGCAAGGTGATTAAATAGTGCCCCTTTCTTTTAATTTTGCCTAAATCTATTATTCTTGTTCTTTTTAATTAGTGTTTTTCCTGCGAATTTGTTGGGTTTTTCTTCTTTTAATTTATAAAACATTTGTAGAACTATATAATTTTCCTTTTTCTGATTTGGTTCTCATTTTTCTTCGAGTTGTAAAACATGGATGAATTTATGGAAAAACAAAACAGATGGAGGAAAAAAAAAACTTCATCTTTGCTAATAAAGAAATACCCAAGAGATTGACTTCACAAATTAATGTGTAGTAGCAACAAACAATCCCAAAAGTCTATCTTTGATATCGATGGTGATGTCGCTCATTGGTTGCTGGTGGAGTAGATGTAATGGCGGGAGTAGAGAGAGTAATGAGGAAGAGAGACAGATAATTAGAGAAAACACATTAGAATAAATATATTCAAAACTCGGTTTAACAAAAAATAAAATAAAATAAAACTTAAAAGCTATTTTGAACCCTTGGATTTAGATTGGGACAAGTGGCATCATATAATCAAAAGGTAATTAGTAAGGTTAGGAGAGGATCTAGATACAAACAGAGAAAGATAAAAATTAAACTAAATAATGTCAAAGAGTAAAATTCAATCATGATCATAAATCCAAACCAATTGAAATTACCCAAAACACAAGCGAAATTATCCAAATATGCATGAAGTCAACCAATAATCCAAATTACCCAAAATACATGAAATAAAAAATAATTACCCAAATTATCTAAAATACAGGGAGTCATCCAAATTGCATAAACTAAAGAATAAATCATTCGTCTAAGTAGTATCAGTATAAATTATTCTCTCGTTTTGCTCTCAAGTAGTATTAATCATATCATAAATATCACAAATATTTTTCTTTAGTAGAAGGATATGGACAAAGGAAAGGCGAAAGATTCACAAAAAATTATCAATTGAATATTACAGTTTCACTTTGGAAAAGTTATTGCAGAGGATTCTAGTATGGCAATTCGGAGTGAATCAACTAGTTTATTACGTACCTTAAGAAGTTATACCAAGATATTTTATGGTCAACGTACTTTTAACTTTTATTTAATTTAAGTATGATAGTGCTTTTATTGTTTAATTCATTGGAATTAAGTATCCAATAAAGGATGTCAAAGAGTATATATTAAGGTAGTTTCAACAATGATTTAAAACTAATTGTTGATCTTAAAGTATTCATTATGGCTTCAAAATCTCATGTTGGACTGGACTACACAGACATATTTAAAAAACTTATCATAATAATATTTAAAGTTAATGTTCGACTCCCAACATAGAGTTGAATGATGTCTTTCTTTATTGGTTAATAAACTCCATAATGAAGAGTAAGAAGCAGTTTCTTTTACTTTTTTTGACAGACTATGGTCACAATTATTTGATCAACGATTGTTTTATTGGGTTAAAAATCCATATTGAAGAGTAGGAGAGTAGTTTCGTTTATTTTTTTAAAATCATTTTTCTCTATATATTAACAATGTGGGAAAATGAATAGGCTGGCGCCTCACGCTAATTTAGGATATCCATTTACTTATGTATGTGAGTAGAAAATAACTAGAAGATTTCATGAGTTGTAGAAAGTTATAGTTGAAGCTACTATCGTCTTTGGAATGAGTTGAATAAACTGGAAATTTTTTTGACTATCTTACATAATTATTTCAGAGTTTATCTAATCATTCATTTTTTTCTATTATAATTATTTAACAATTCTCATTTGTAAAGACCTTCATTTAGGCTATCGTGATGATATTGTTAGGCTATCGTAATTTCATTCTTACGAGAAGAATGTATTATTAATAGGAAGATATGGATCACGAACTACTATCATAAGTATTTTGATAGTGGTTTTGAAGGATAGTTTGATTGTTATTTTCAAAGCATAATAATGTCGTGGAGATCCATGTTATGGTTTTCTTATTCCTAGCTAATTACTACACAAATTGTAAATAACTAAAATTTGTCCAATTTGAGTTTATGATAAATCATAGCTTAACTAACATATGAGTATTTTTTTTTTTTTTTATAAATGCTTACGAATCATATTATACCGTAATTATTTTGCTTAAAATCCAAAATAAAATTATTTTATCGATCTGTATAATTTGTATTCCTTATTTTATAAAGATAAGTTTAGCTTATATTATCGATACCAAAAGGGAAGATGATGTAAAGATATGGACAGTCTATCTATTGTACGACTAGGGTTTTATCGCTAAAAGTGTGGAAAATTTGAAAATTGAAGACATCTACATTATTAATGATTCAGTGGTGCTGCCTCCAACTACCAAACAACAACAAGCAAATGAAGAATTCAACTATAAGGCAATTTAAGACTTTCACTATGGGGGCATAAGTTGATACAGACTTTATGGACTTCAAAACAAAGGTTGAAAAACAATCAGAAAGTGGAATTGAATAGTTGAAAAAACTATATTCTCACCCTTTGTCACACTCACAAAGACAAAGTTTTGGATTTCCTTTGTTAGGATATAACAAGCTCCATTTGGAGAATGATGCATATGATCAAATGGGTTCCTTGGTAACTTGGGAAACCGCATACAACAAAACTTATAAGCATACGCAGATTACTCCAAGGGATCTAGAAGTTGAAAAATCAGTTGAAAGAGCAGTTGAAAAGCAATTTGGTGGTTTGCAAATCGATCTAAAAAAGCAAGAAAAAAATATAAAAGTTCATTTCTTGATGAATTAAGATAAAAATGGATTTTATAATTCATCTAAATGAAGAGATAAGTAACTTACGTGCTCAATTAGAAAAGATGGAAAATGATTCAACTGCAAGACAAAAGAAATTAAGTGATCTCCTTAAAGAATTGGTAGAGATGCGTCAAGAGCAAGCTCAGCATGAGGTCTCAAGTGAAGATCTAGAAGAACAAGATTGATCAAGAAACTAGAAACAAATACTTTGACATGAATAAACAAATTTTGAGAAAAACAAAGAGTTAGAGAAGGGAATTAATTAATGACAGTAGAAAAAAAGAAGCATAAATGTTGAAACTACATACAATAGGAAAAAGAGATGAGTTTCTTAGTTAATTATAAGATCTGGTTCGCTAAATATTTTCATAGTGGAAGATGATATATTTACATCTTTACAGAGAATTATGACTTGAAAAGTAAGTTAAAATACCAATACTATATAATGCCCCAATTTAGAAATATAAAAAACATAGAAGTCTGAAGATTGAAGATATCTAAATTGTTGATGATTCAATGGTGCTACCTCCAACCACCAAACAACAACAAGAAAATGAAGAATTCAACTATATAAGGAAGTTTAAGACTTTTACTAAGGGGATTCTCATTAAGGGGACATCAGTTGATACAAAATTTATGAACTTTAAAACAAAGGTTGAAGTACTACTAGAAAGTGGGATTGAACAGCGGAAAAAATTGTATTCTCACCCTTTGTTACACTCACGAAGACAGAGTTTTAGGTTCCCTTTGTTAGAATATAACAAACTCCATTTGGAGAATGATGCATATGATCAAGTAGGTTCCTTGGTAACTTGGGAAACCATATACAAAAAAGCTTGTAAGCATGTGCAGATTACTCCAAGAGATGTAGAAGCAGAGAAATCAGTTGAAAAGCAATTTAGTGCTTTGCAAATCTACAAAAGCAAAAAAAATATATGAAAGTTCATTTCTAGATGAATTAAGATAAAAAGAGATTACATAATTCATCTTAATGAAGAGATAAGTAACTTACGTGGTAAATTGGAAAAAATGGAAAATGATTCATTGATAAAAAAGAAGAAAGTTCAGCAGCTTCCCTTCGTTCAATGATCGATGGTCGTTCACTTGTGGTAAAGATTTTATTTTTGGAACGAACCTAGCTTGCAACAAATCAGGGGCATTCATTGCATTATTGGGATACCACCAACACTCATTTGAATTCTATCTATCGAAAACTGTATAGAGATGTAATCAATTTTATTGCACGGTTGGAGAAGATCGATGACTAATGTGATGGGTATTTGGATGATGATAACGTCAAGCTCATTGGTAAGGAAGCAAAGATTCTACAGGGCTCATCTAGTAATCATTTATGTCAAAATTATAAGCAACATCTCATAATTTTTGCGAAAAGAGTACTTGGTGAAGAGTTAAATAAGTTAGCGTTAACTCATTTCAATAAGCTGATTCAATACAAGACACCTACGAATGTCTTTAAGAATCACATCTGACACTCATTACTCCTCCTAGCTAATGAGAGATGTACTTTATCTGTCGTGCATGCAATGATCCATATAGATTATTCAAAAAAAAAGTTCTTAGCATATGAATATGAAAAGATTAGGGTTGTGAACATTGAAAGTCGTTTTAATTAGTAGAACATCGGGTTTATTGATGCCTACGAATACATGTCTAGTGTTTTAAAAGATAGTTTGATTATTATTTGTGAATCATAAATATTGTAGAGATCAATGTTTTGGTAGTATTCTGATTTGTAAATAATTAAATTTATCTAATTTGAGTTTTTATTAAATCATACCTTAACTAATATATGAGTATTTTAATTTTTTGATTAATACTTACGAATTTAGATTGTACCATAGTTATTTGGTTAAAGTCCAAAATAAAAATATTAAATCATTATTATAACATATCAATTAGCCAACACTACAAGAAAAACCTTAATAGACAGCACTTGTTTAATATCATTTTTTAACAAAACTGATATTGTAAAGTTTTAGATATTGGTTAATTTTTTAGACGATGTCTTAATTGATTAACATATCACTGGTTTTTTTTCGATATCTTAAATTTACACTTTTGATTAACTTTTTTTGAAAACTGATATGTAAAGTTAATATCTGATAAGTATATTATTTCACATAAAAAACATGGGCTAGCTTAAAAATTTTAGCCAAGTTTCCCAACCCCCCCAGTCACTCACCTAGCTCGATCCTTCTCTCTCACCCAGCTGCCAGTGTTGGTGCTGCCGGAAGTAGTCCTTGGCGTCGGTGCGTGGCTCTCATTCTCCCTCCTCTCCGTCGGTGGCGCCGGTGGCGCCCTTAGGTTACTGCGTCTGTGGAAATTGTAAGCTCAATCCCTCCTCAATCTGTTGTACTTTTTCTTCTTCTCTGTACCTTCTTCTCTTGAGTTTCTTATTTCTGAAAATAGGGTTTCACGACACATTCCCCCCAGTCACTCACCCAGCTCGATCCTTTTCTCTTACTCAGGCCAGCTTGCGCGATCCTTTTCTCTCACCCAGCTGCCGGCGTCGGTGCTGCCGGAAGTAGTCCTTGGCGTCGGTGTGTGGCTTTCATTCTCCCTTCTCTCCGTCGGTGGCATCCTTGGGTTACTGCGTTTGTGGAAATCATAAGCTCAATCTCTTGTACTCTTTCCCCTTCTCTGTATCTTCTTCTCTTGAGTTTCTTATTTCTGAAAATAGGGTTTCAAATTAGGGGTTTTTTGTGGTTTTTGTTTTTCTTCAAATTTGGGGGTTTCAACTTGGGTTCGTTTTATTCTTGAAATTAGGGGTTTTCTTGGTTTTCAGTTTCTCTCTCTTTCTCCTATGGGTTTTAACTTTTATTGTTGAATAATTCCATCGATTTGGGTATATTTTCAATAGGGTTCGATTCGGTTTGTTGGATATCTCGGGTTTCCTTCACTTTCTTAGGAAGGAGGATTGAATTCAAGGTGAGTATAAGTATATGAGTATATTCTCTTAGTGCAATACTTAAACTTGTAGCTTTTATTTGTCTAATTAATTGCTATAAAAATAGTCTGTGGAGATGAATGATGGCCCATAAATGGTACAAGATAGATAGTTAGAGAAAATGGATCTACTGCTCTCAGTATAATGAACTGTAGGTACTTTAGTCACGAGATAAAGAAAAATGGAAGATTATCTTGTTCGTTGTCATGTTAATTTTATTTTAATTTGAACTAACTTCTATTCTGAAAAGTCTGTTAAAGCATGCAAGCTTCTACTTAAGATGTAACTCCATTAAACTAAATTGTTATGTTTCAAAATGACCAGACCTCTAGGAGCACTATGTAAGCAGTACATATGGAAAACATAAGAATACAATAAAAGAACATGTGCAACACTCATCCAATGATAAACCCTTACAATATGTAATTAAATGTTTTAACCTCGTAATCATCCAATATTTTGGATCTGGATTTTATTCTTCTTCATTGCTTATAGGGTGCCTTTAGTCCATCCACGTATAATTTTCCAATGTTTACCATCTCATTAAGCATTTAATTAACCATACCATTGCTATCTATTCCTATGCATTTCTGCCTTGGTAGGAAACATCATGTTGGTGGAGTTTATTCATTTATTTTCTCATGTAATTAGCTAGACTGCACAAATTCTGTCAAAGAACAAAAGAAGAAAGAAAAAAAAGAGCTAGGCTACATAGATGATTTAACAGATTCTACCCAGCCCTATACCCTTTTATTTTTACATATGTTTGCATTATGCAATTTCTGAAACATCTTATTTTTGCATTATATATATGCTTAAAAAGTTGTGAAAATTGTGTTGTATGTTTGCTATTTTGCATGTTTTTGTGTTAGGAATGCTGAAATAATTGTGGATTGTGACTTTGCTAGATTGTTGTTTTGAGAAATAGGTGTCTTAATAGCTATATATTTTGCATCTTTAATTGGTATTTGGTATTGAATTAACTTGGTTTCTCTTCATGTGAAGTTGATATCGGTAAGTTCAATAGATAAAACATGGATACATGCTGATAGAAGGAGTAAGGTGTATGAGGTTGGAGTTGAGAATTTTCTAAGGTTAGGAGTAGGCAATAATGGCAAACGTAAGTACATCCATTGTCCTTGCAATAGATGTGGTAACTTGAGTAAGTATACGGTAAAAGTGGTTAGGGAGCATTTGTACTTTCATAATTTTGATGAAAGGTATAACAACTGGATATGCCATGGTGAAGCTAGTGTCTGTAGGGATGAGCAATATGGTTTTCTTGGTTCTGAAACAGTAGACATGTGCGAAGGAGCGTTTGATAATTTTAATCATGATTCGGACAAGTTTCAGAGTTTCGTTGAGGAAGGGGAAATGCCTTTATATGTTGGTTGTGATAAGTACAACAGGTTATCTGCATTGGTCAGATTGTTCAACCTGAAGGCAAAACATGGGCTGACAGAGAGTAGCATCTCTGATTTTTTGGTTGGTTTTGGAGACATGCTACCTGATGGTAATGTGCTACCCTTGTCTATATACGAGGCGAAGAAGACATTGGCTGCTTTAGGAATGGAGTATGTGAAGATACATGCTTACCCGAATGATTGTATTTTATATAGAAAGGAATATGAAGATGAAACAAGGTGCCCGAAGTGTGATCCTTCTAGGTGGAAGGTAAACAAGGGAGCAGTTGAGAAGGAAAAGGTGTCAGCCAAAGTATTGTGGTACTTTCCTCCTATTCCAAGGTTTAAATGAATGTTTAAATCTTGTGAAACTTCGAAGAACCTCACTTGGCATGCCGATCAGAGAGTGAGTGACGGCATCATGCGCCATCCAGCTGATTCTCCAGCTTGGAAGTTGGTTGACCATAAGTGGCCCGATTTTGCAAACGAGCCTAAAAATATAAGGCTTGCCCTTTCGGCTGATGGGATAAATCCACAGTTCATTAAGTAGTCGATATAGTTGTTGGCCTGTCCTCTTAGTCACTTACAACCTTCCTCCGTGGTTGTGCATGAAAAGGAAATTTATGATGTTAAGTTTGTTGATTTCGGGTCCTAAGCAGCCAGGAAATGACATAGATGTTATTTAGAACCATTGGTTAAGGATTTGAGAGCACTATGGAATGGAATTGAAGGAGTGTATGATGGTTTCAAGAAAAACTCATTCACTTTGAAGGCTGTACTTCTATGGACGATCAATGATTTTCTACCTTATGGTAACTTGTCTGGGGCCTCAGTGAAAGGGTATAAAGCATGTCCCGTATGTGGAGAAAACACAGATTCTGTTAGACTAAAACATGGTAAGAAAATTTGTTTCCAAGGCCACATAAGATTATTACCACGCCACCACCCATATCGGAGACAAATGGCTGCTTTTAATAACAAGCAAGATGAGGGTGAGCCTCCTACACCTCTAAGTGGACATCAAGTCTTGGAAAGAGTTTCATGAATCAATTGTATCTTTGGGAAGAAACAAAGAAAGGACAACTTAGGTGATGAAAGACATGCTCCATGTTTGAAGAAGAGATCAATCTTCTTTGACCTAAAGTATTGGAAGTCCCTTCATATAAGGCATGCTCTCGATGTAATGCACATTGAGAAGAACGTGTGCGAGAGTATCATTGGGACTTTAATAAACATTCCAGGTAAGACAAAAGATAGGGTGGCTGCCCGTTTAGATCTCGTGGAAATGGGGGTAAGACTAGACTTCGCACAAGAGGACATTTCTGCCTGCAGCTCCATATACACTTTCTCGGTGTGGGGGGAAATATCAACCCTTCGGTGTACTTCAACATCCCAAAAAAAACCTAGGCATGAGATGACCATGAGTAAGAGAGACCTAGTGGCTATATTGCAAAGGAACAATAGGGAGCTGTTGGACAGAATTGAGAAGTTGGAGTCAATGAACAATGTGGCTACACCAAAACAAGTTCCAGGTACAGGGATGGTCTCCGATAAAGCAAGTTGCTTTGGTGAGGAAAAGGCTAAGAATGCAGAGGTTGATGTTGAAGAGAAAGTTGAAGCAGTGTCGGTGGAAGAGATGGAAAAGGCAGCAATGAAGGTAACGTATGATTCTTTGGTGCCATGTTTTCATATGACAAGTAATATACTTAAGTTTAATTGTTTCTAAGCCAAAGAAAGCTATTGATTACAAATCTGATTTTAGGTTTAGGCTTATGAGTTCTTATGTTTGTTTAGGGAAAATCGTGCAAACTGGCAGTAGGAGATGTCACCCACATTGTTGCGTGGGGTACAGTGATTGATATGACATCCAACACAGTACACGATGTTCCCTTAGGTGAGGGAAACGTGAGGGTTTCAATTGACATTGCCAACAAGGAAGAAGCATTACTTCCCTTCCCGGTAAGGGACGAGTTAATCACAGTTGGGCAAGCTGTTGGAAGCCAAGTGGCTTGGCCCCAAGAGCTTGTTATCATTGGGAACAACAAGGTAAATACCAACTTCAGGTCACTTGTGTTTTTCCTTCATATTTCAGCGAGTTACATGTTTGTCACTAGCAGCGTAATAAACTGAGTTTGTCTAAACTTTATCTGCATTTAGCTAGACATCAGAAACATTCTAAGCAGTTTTAATCCTATTTGCCAGTGTTTTGAGACTTAATCACACTGACAGAAACATGAATATTAAGAAGCAATTGATGTAAAGGCCAAAAAAATAAGTGAGACCAATCAAATTATCACAATTCAGCATATCATTATCTGCCAAATGAATGAAAAATAAATCCACATCTACGTAAGAAAGTTATGGTTATAATTCCAATATGCCTAATGTGTCTTTGTCTTAGTAAATCACTAACAAGCTCTTATTTATCTTTGATACCCTATAAACAGAAAAAGCAAGTTCCTACCATGGTGAAGAAGCTATTCAAGAAGGAAGCAGTCGAAAAACATGTCCCGAAGCAATGCAAGTTGTTGTATCGATTTGCAACGGAAACAATGGTCGCTAGTGGCAAAGTCATGAGTAGTGAAGTGGAGGCAGAAGTCTTTGGAGATGTCCGAAGACTTTATATATTAAAAGAGGATATTACTACCTTATTGGAGATGAAAGAACTTTCAGCCACATGCTTAGTTGTGTACATGAGGTAATTGTACTCTTTCAACCACATGCATAGTTAATTTATTTAACTATTTCTCAACTTGAACTGTTTCTGATACACATGCATTGTAAAAACATTGATAGGCACCTGTACGATAGGCTGATCGAATCAAACATGACTGACATGGTTGGTTTGGTGGACCCGGCACGCTTCTCTGTGGGAGTTGGAAATCCAGAGCGGAGATCAACCTACCTAGCAGATAGGTTCCAGCAAGGAAAATGCAATCGTGTCTTTTTAGTGCCATTCAATGCTGGGTATCCCATGATTGGTTGATGTTTTAATGCTAGTTTTATGCTCATGTGTATTTCTTTGGCTAAGTATCGTTCAATTTGACAGCAACCATTGGATTTTGACAATCATTAATGAAGAAAAGGACGTGGTCCACATCATGGACCCTCTTCCAAGACAAACCAGTAACGCAGGCTGGATGGATGTCGTGAACACGTAAGTGTCTATTAATATGTACCATCTTACATAATATGGATTGTATATTAAATTTTGATATATAACTTAAATTGATATTTTGTCTAAACTAGTGTTATTAGACAATTAATGGGGTTACGGGAAGAAAAGGGCCGAAATCACCAACTTGGAAGCATCTCTATGTAAGTGTCTATGTATTACTTAAGTCTTTAAGTTTCTTATGTCTTACACATTGGACTAATTTAATTAAGTATAACTCTATGTAATTTCCTTTGCTTGTCTGTAATGTCCTAAACAACCGGGTGGTGTTGAATGTGGATATTATGTCATGAGGTACATGAAGGAAATAGTTGAGGACACAACCCTTGCATATGAGTCGCAGGTTAGAATACTTACTCCTATTGGGGCAGTTGACTGGTATATTTTGATATCCTTTGTACAGTTCTAACTTGGGAAACTTGTAAAAGGGAATTACAGGAGGAAGGGATGGCTTAGCTAGGATAATAGTTTGTTGCTAGTTTTTAAGACTTTGTTTCTGGCTTTGCATCTTTTTAATTTTTTCTGTGTATGTGTGTTTGGGTTGGTGCTGTGTGCATTAAAGAGTGTGTTTGGGTTGATGGTCTGCATTTCTCTTCTATTTCCATTATTTTTTACTTGCATTATTGCTGAACTCTAGGCTGATACTTTGACTACTCATTTATACTTGCATGATCCATTTTTTGAATCATATATATGTGCAGCCATTTGAAAGCACTTGCTGAATGCACGAAATGTAGGCCATCTGAAAGCCATCTGAATCATATATATGTGCAGCCATCTAAATTCAATACTTGCTGCAATCTTATTAATGCTTTTGGCCTATATTTTCTTAATGCCCTTTGGGATCCTTGCTGAATGCACTTTTCAATATTTTGGGATTCTTGCTGCAATCTTATTAATTAATGCACTTTTCTTTCTTGTTTTCAGTGGAGTCATTTGAAGAGAAAGAGGAGCAGTTACACACAGGAACAAATAGATGAAGTCTGGGTTAAATGGGGAGATTAGGTTTCCATGAATTTTATTTAGACTAACATGCATGTTTTTGGTACCTTTTTGAGCATTTTGTTGTAGATATGAAGATACATACTAGCTAGTTCACATTCAAATCTTTTGTATAGGTAGAATTTAGGCCTAGCTGAATTGCACTGTCATGCCTTCATTATTTTTGTACATGTTGGCATGGAGATAGGATAGTGATTTTGGGGTATACATGATGAGGGCTATCCATATTTTTATATGGATTTGTAATCTTATTTTGTTAACTTCATTACTGAGTTTGGATGTTGAATTCATTTATATGAATGGAAGAATTTAAGTTGGATTACTTTAGAAGCTTAGTAATTGTTGCGTGGATGCATATTTACCAATTAATTTTTATCAATATCAGAAGCCTATTGCATATCAGATTATGTAAAAATGCAACGATAAGGAATGAAGTTTCAACATCATTTAAAAAAAGAAAAACCGATATTTAAAGCATACTTTTATATCAGATTTTAAGTACAAAACGATATGTTATACACCTTTTATATCCGATTTTAAGTACAAAACCAATATGTTATGCAACTTTTAAATCCGATTTTAAGTACAAAACCAATATGTGATACACCATTTATATCCAATTTTAATTACAAAACCGATATGCTATACTCATTTTATATCTGATTTTAAGTACCAAGACGATATTGAATACATTTTTTATATCAATTTCAAAATTACTAATGATATCATAAGTAGCTTACATATCGGAATGCAGTTTTTTAGATATCAGAAATGATTAATATCCGATAATGATGATGTATATCATATCGGATTATCAAACAAATACGATATCTAATATAGTATAGACATCAGTGTATAACCGATATGTAATATGGGAGAATAGATATCACCACTCAATATATCGGTTGGAAACTTAAATAGATATCGGTTGATCACTGATATATATTAAGGTTTTTCTTGTAGTGCAAGTTAGGAAATTTAGTTCAAGCGTACGTCTTATTGACGAACTCGAACTTCACTTTCGGTGAGAGCTCTATGCAATTATCATACATTGAAAGACCAAAAGTTTTAGTTGTGTACACTTCAAGTTAACTGACGCCAACTTTCTCTTACATGCAAGAATTTGAAAGACAATCAATTGTTTGGTTGTGTTCCAAATGCACTTTTGGAGAGATCAAAAGCTGTTAAGATATGGAATAGATGTACAATTATTCTTACCTTATCTAGATAGTCAACTACTATAATTTAGGCTTTATATTGTCAATTGATGTATCTTAGGATCAAGACTTTTATACCATAGGTAGCTTTTGTCTATTCTTTATATTCCTGTATCTTCTAGAGTTGTAAAAATACAAAGCAATATATTCGAATACCATTGTTTCACATGGTATCAGAGCAATATGATCCACATTGTTCCTCATTCTTTGTCACAGTATAACTCTCCTTAGAGTCTGATGGCTCCGAATGACGATGAACGTTCATCTAAGGGCGTTGGAAGACACAAACAACCCAACCAGCCCTTATTACGTACACCATTCAGATCATCCCGGCATGGTCTTAGTTTCCAAGCCCCTGATCGGCGACAACTACGGCACTTGGAGTCGCTCTATGCGAATTGCCCTCAGTGCAAAGAACAAGACGAGCTTTATTGATGGAACTATTAGAAAGCCGTCGTCAATCACAAAACCCACTGAATACCAGCAATGGCAGAGGTGCAACGACATGATCCTCTCTTGGATTCTTAATTCACTTGACTCTGATCTTGCTAGCAGTGTTATTTACGTAGAAACAGCCAATGAGGTATGGATTGATCTTAAAGAACGCTTTTCACAGAGCAACGCTCCTAGAATTTTTCAGATTCAACGGAGCATCGCTACACATATGCAAGATCAGATGTCCCTTGCAACATATTATACTAAGCTTAAAGGCTATTGGGATGAATTAAGTTCCTATAATGATATTGATCCTTGCTTTTGTGGTACGCTGAAATCATTGACCGAGCGTGAAGAATACCAGAAATTAATGCGATTTTTTATGGGATTGAACGAGTCTTATGCGGCAATCCGGGGTCAGATCCTTCTGATGCAGCCTTTACCAACTATTCGAAAGGCATATTCTCTCCTTTCACAGGAAGAAAAGCAAAGGGACCTTACTGCTACTCATGCTAACTCAGAGAGCATGGCCATGTTAACTGTCCACAATAATAAAGGGACTTCCTTTGGCAATAGACAAAGTTCTCAATTTCGTTCTCCTAGACAAAATTCTCAATCTCGTTCTTTTTCTCGAGGAAATCATAGGAAACCCCGCCATTGTAGCCACTACAATGGAAATAATCACAACATTGATACTTGTTATTTTATCAAAGGGTTTCCTCCAGGGCATAAATGGCACAACAAAGAAGTGGACAACTACAATACCAAAACTGACACAGCAAGTCGTCTATACCAAGGCAACAATAAGAAGTCACCCACTGCTCACAATGTCCAAACCATTGCCACCCAATCCACGGCTCATCCTTTTCAGTCCATTGCACCTCACCTCACATTAAATCAATACGTGTTGACAATGGTGGAGAGTTTTCTTTTATGCGACCTTTTTTTTGCAGAGCTTGGCGTCATCTATCAACACTCATGTGTTTCTACACCTCAACAAAATGGGGTTGTCGAACGCAAACACCGCCATCTTTTGAAAATAGCACGAGCTCTTCGCTTTCATGCACATCTTCCTCTTGTTTTTTGGGGTGAATGCGTTCTCACCGCTGTCTACTTAATTAATCACCTTCCCACACAAATTTTATCTGGTAAATCTCCATATAAACTTTCGTTTCATCATCCATCCATTTATACACATCTTCATGTTTTTTGTTGTCTCTGTTATGCCACTAATATTAATCTTGCACATAAATTTGATCAAAGGGCACGCAAATGTGTTTTCGTTGGCTACCTTTTTGGTCAAAAGGCTTATCGAGTTTATGATTCAAGCACTAACAAATTCTTTAGCAGCCGCGATATTGTCTTTCATGAGGATATTTTTCCTTTCGCTACTGCTCCCACCATTCAACTTCCCACAGCTCCAGTTCTACCTTTGCCTCAACTTGATCCAATCACCTCCACACCTGAAATCAGCCCCCACCCACCACATAATCCAAGCACACCGTCCAGCCCCGGTCCACAACCAAGCTCGTTGTCACCTACCTCACCCTCTCTCGTCCCTCTTTTGCGTCACTTGGAACAGATCTCGCAACCTTCTGTTTTGCTCCGTGACTTTCATTGTTACCATGCTACTTCCAGTCCATTGTCTACTTCGAATCCTCATGCTGCAAAAGGTATAGGTTCTCGTTACCCCATTTCCAAATATCTTAATTATCATAAATTATCTCCTACTCACAACTCTTTTGTAGCTACAATTTCTCGTGTTGTTGAGCCCACTACTTTTGCCCAAGCTTCGATAGATCCTAGATGGCGTGAGGCCATGGACATGGAAATTCAGACTCTTGAACAAAATCATACTTGGTCTCTCACACCTTTGCCTGCAGGAAACACCCAATTGGTTGTAAATAGCTGTACAAGGTTAAATATAATTCTGACGGATCTGTTGAGCGTTATAAGGCCCATCTTGTGGCCAAAGGTTATACACAGCAAGAAGGCTTGGACTATACGGAAACCTTCTCTCCCACCGCTAAATTGGTCACTTTTCAATGCTTGCTTGCTATTGCTGCTGTCCGCAATTGGCCTCTTCATCAACTTAATGACCAAAATGCATTTCTCCATGGCGATTTGGACAAAGAGGTCTACATACTTCCTCCACCCGATCTTCGCCGACAAGGGGATAACTTAGTATGTCGGCTACATAAGTCTTTGTATGGCTTGAAACAAGCGTCGCGGAATTGGTTTGCCAAGTTCACTAGTGCTCTTCAAGATGCAGGATTCACACAGTCACTTGCAAATTACTCTCTCTTCACCAAGTCACATAACAATTCTTTTACAATTATATTGATTTATGTGGATGACATTATCATTACAGGGAGTGATCCACAAGCTATACAGTCCCTCAAAGATTTTCTCCATGCCCGCTTTCGCATCAAAGATCTTGGCAGCCTTAAGTACTTTTTGGGCATTGAGGTCGCACGATCAAAGCAGGGAATTTTCATTTCACAACGCAAATATGCACTGGACATTCTTGATGACGTTGGGCTCTTGGGGTCACGTCCTTACTCCTTTCCCATGGAACATACCCTAAAACATCTGCCCACTTATGGAAAGGTTTTACGAGATCCTTCCAAGTACAGACAACTCGTAGGCCGTCTCATTTACCACACAATAACTCGACCAGATATTGTGTTTTGTGTGCATGTCCTTAGTCGATTTATGCATGAGCCACGCCAATCTCATCTTGATGCAGCCCTTCGTGTCTTATGATACATCAAAGAAGCACCTGGCCAAGGCATTTTATTCCCTGCACAAACTAATCTCAAGTTAAGAGCATTTTGTGACTCTGATTAGGCAAGTTGCCCTGTTACAAGGAGATCTGTCACAGGTTATTGCATTTTCCTTGGTAACTCTTTGATCTCTTGGAAAACCAAGAAGCAAAATACCGTGGCTCAATCATCCACAGAAGCTGAGTATCGAGCTATGGCAGATGCATGTTGTGAGCTCACATGGTTACGGTTCATCCTAAAGGATCTTGGTATTAATCATTCTGAACCAGCAGTTTTTCATTTTGACAATCAATCAGCCTTATACATTGCAAAGAATCCAGTGTTCCATGAACGAACGAAACATATTGAGCTTGATTGTCACTTTGTTAGACAAAATATTCAGTCCGGCTTAGTGTCTACTACTTACGTGCCTACAGCTCTACAAGTTGCAGATATTTTCACTAAGCCTCTAGGAAAAGCATCCTTTGCTTCACTCTTGGGCAAGTTGGGAGTCTACAATATACACTCTCCAACTTGAGGGGGCGTGTTAAGATATGGAATAGCTGTACAATTATTTTTACCTTATCTAGATAGTCAACTACTATAATTTAGGCTTTATATTGTCAATTGTTGTATCTTTGGATCTAGACTTTCATACCATAGGTAGCTTTTGTTTGTTCTTTATATTCCTGTATCTTCCAGAGTTGTAAACATACAGAGCAATATATTCGAATACCATTGTTTCACAAAAGCCGAATTACTTGTACTAAGGTAAACTTTTTCAGCTCAATAAATGTGAGATGCATATACAATAAATGTGAAACATGATATAGAGGTAGGCCAAGCAAATTGAGTATGATAATTGTGTCCTTTTCTTCATTTCAGTTTGGACAACCAAAACTTTTGTAGCTCAGATTCTTGCAAAAACAAGAAGAAAATTGACGTTCCAATTAATAGTCGCATCAATCAACATTGGTCCTCCTTATAGTGGCTATTCTTGAATGTAAACTAAAATGAAATGCCGGCTACTTTAAGAATTCTTATGAAGTTGCAATTCTTCCCATTCCTCACTTTGAGATATATATATCTACGTATGATAGTTATGATGTTGTCAACACTCCTTTCTCTAAATAGCCTCTTGGACGACCAAACTGAAAGAGAATTAAGTCTATTGGAGAGACTTATATAGAGAAATGTAGTCGATGTTGTAAAATTGGAGGGCACAATAAAAATACTGAATAACTATTTGAGGGTTTAATTTTTCATGTGATTAGTTTTCGTCTATACATTTGGATTTTTTTAGATGTGGTTAATGAAATCTAAGGATTTTTGTATTCGAATTCTTAAGTACAACTAAAAATTTTAATTGCTAGATCTTGAAGTGTTTTTTTAGTTTACTGCTTTTTGGTATTATTGGATTTGGATTTAGAAGTGCATAATGCACATTGTGTTTTTTTTATATGTTGAAGTTATTTGCAAATGTATTGGTATTTTTTTTTTCATTGAAAATTGTGAAAGACTCTAACTTGAATACTATTATTAAATATTAGTGCAATTATTTAATAGTTTCATTTTTTGAAAAATGCATTTGTTTTAAAATATTTTACAATTACAATTTAATGTTTATTTCTATTAATTTTTGTAATGGAATTTTTTGAGTCACAATATGTGAATATCTTTAATTTTTTTGATTCTTGAAGTGTATGATAGCCTTAAGGTTTCATTTTTTATAACTTAAGATTTAGTTATTGATTGACTTCTTAGTAATCTTTTTTTATGAAGAAAAGAAAGAGCCTGCAACAACGAGTTAAACCAATTCCCATAACGTCCCTTAAAAAAGCTGAAGAGAAGACATTAGAAAGACGAAACTCCACACTTGCAAGTCAAAACATGAGTGACCACTCTTAGCTAACCAAAGAATCCATTTGCTTCCCGAAAATCATGGTGAATTGAAGATTCCTAAACTTGTGACAAGAGACATTGAATGTCCATGATAAGATGATGACTGCACCCAAGGGGCGAACATTGCTTAAACCATAATATATAATAAATTTAAAATCTCTGTCAATGTTTTTTTTTTTTTTTTAACTTTTTTGACCTCCCAATGGAAGCCATATCTAAGGGCAAAATATTGTGCTAATGTAATGGACATATTCCCAATATTACTGGACAACATACTTAGCGGCTTTCCATCAGCATCCTTAATTAATTAGTTAAGTAAGCAAATCATTAAGAAAAAGGAACATGGAGTGACCTAAGAGTCAATTTAATTAAACATTTCTTTAATTGTTAAATATTAAGGCAAATGGATAAAACTAATTATCCACTACAATCCATAATGGCCAGCCACATGGGTGGGCTTTAGTTAGCCACCTTAATTACTCTACAAATAGACCCATGTGTTATAGTTGACATAACAACACAAGTCTCCGTAAGTTCATTCTACGTTTTTTCATTTTCTTAGCCAAATACTAGAGAGAAAAAGCTAGCACTGCACCCTCACTTCCACCACCACCTCTACCTCCATTATTATCGTTAATACTATATCATCGGCAACACCAACCTACTACTGTCATCATTACCACCATTATTCCTTCCATTGTCATTGTCACTACCACCACCAACCCACCTCCACCACCACCATCTGTATCGCTAGCTATTAGATTCCATCATGCTTAATAGACAACCAAACAAGAATTTTATGACTTAAAATTTCATCTTAAAATTTTGTCATTTTTATTGCCAAGCACTTTCGAATTTCCTCATCGAAACACAACATTAAGAGAAAAGAAAAAAGTCTTATAAAAAAATCACCACATAAACCATCAAATTAAATATTAAAATGTCATATCCTTTTTCTTTTGGCCAAATTTCATTTTTGGCAAAAGTTCAATATAGACACTTAACTATATAGGTCATTTCAATTTGATCCATGAACAAAAAAATATTTCAAATGTATACTCGAACTAACATTTAACTTGAAAAATAAACAGAAAATGGGCATTCGCCATGTTAAGTGCCTACGTGGCTTTTGCTGACTGGATGTTTTTAATGACATGGATGCCACATGGATTAATACCCCCACATTTTTCTTCCCTCACCCACCTGAGCAACCCCCCAAACCAGTAAACCACACACACACACACACACACACACTCTCTCTCTCTCTCTCTCTCTCTCTCTCTCTCTCTCTCTCTCATTCACTCTCTCTGCAACTCTCTCCCCCGCAACCCGCGCAACACTATATTCGCCGGCACGTGCAACACTATATTCCTTCCCTCACCCACCCAAGCAACCCCCAAACCACCCTCTTGCTCAGAACAATGAGGGGAAGCTGACTGGGGTGGTGGCCGGTCTCGTCATCGAGAAATTGGGTCAATGGTGATTAGCGCTGGCGCGGGCTGCGGAGGAGAGAGTTACAGAGAGTGAGAGAGTCGGGGAGAGAGATAATCACATGGAAATTTTTTTTACATGTTTTTATAATTTTTAATTATTTTTGTGTACACGGGGAAAAATTTAACAACTACGTCATTAAAAAAGTCTAGTTAGTAAAGTCACATAAGCACTTAACTGACATATAGTCTTAGTTCAAGTATACATTTGAAAAAAAAAAAAAATTTGTTCATGGACTCGATTAAAATGATCTATATAATTAAGTGTCTATATTGAACTTATGTCTTTGTTCTTTGTCCCTATAGTTCGGGTTAAGTTCCTCTTTGACCTTTGTAGTTTCAATTGTGCAAATTTGTTCATATAGTTTTCTAATAGTTGCAATTCAAGGACACACATAATTTCGTCAATTTGGTCAACAAAAATAATATGTGACATGTACTATTCGGGATAGTTTAGATAGTTGCAATAATATTAAACAATCCAAAAGCCTAAAACACCATCGTTCTTGTGCTTCGTACTAATTTTGTCAAACAAAATTTATGAAATTATGCATGTGTCCTCGAATTGTAACTAATAGAAATCTATAGAGACAAATTTAACACGATTAAAACTACAAATAACAATCGTGGCAAAAAAAAAAAAAATACATATACCAAAGTAAACTCGACCCAAATTATGGGGACATTTTGCCTTTTCCTTTTGTCTAAAAATTGTCATATCCCTTGAATGAAGATGCTTAAAGGGCGGGATCCGGTGTAGCACAAAAATCAATCTCCAACGTAGTGTCGTACTCGTACGGCTCGTCTTTATTTTAAGCCAGTTCCCAACTCTCATGCGAACCGTTGATAACCTATCCTATCAACGGTGATTAAGCCCTTAATCCCCACGACCATAATCATATGCCTTTGCGAATTGTCTCTCCAAACCGAGTCTCCTCTGTGTCTTCTTCCTGGTATTCAATTCGCCAACCCCAAAGGCCCAAACTTCCAGTTTTTCTCTGTCTCTCTCATACTTGTGTGCACAAAGGTTCGTCCATTAATTCCAAAGGTATTTATAAACCATATCTTATTTTCATGTTTTTTCAGGGGTGACATTTTTCTTTGATTTTTCTAGTTCTCTATTGGATCCAATCACCTTCTATCTATCCAATCCATCTTCGACTTTATTTAATTTTCTTGTAATTTCTATTAACTTTCCCAGATTCTTTTCCTTGTTTGAAATTTTATTTATTTGGCTAGTGCAAGTTCCAATTTTTATCTATTTGGCTATTGCAATTGTTCCTATTTGATTTCTAGGGTTCACTCCAATTATTAGGATTTTTTTTTTTTTTAGGATTTCATTTTTGGATTCTTCTCTAATTTTCCTAATTTAAGATTTTGATTAAAAAAACAGATAAAAGACAATTTGGGGTTTGTGTTATTAAACGTGTTGGCCTTAGGGGAGGTTCCATTCCTTAAATTCAAGTTCCGGGTCATATCTTTTTATGGCATTTGAATGCCAAGTGAGTACTGAGGTTTCTAAGAATTTGGTAGACTGTGTCGACAATCCGTGTGGGCCACAAACTGAATCAATTCAATTCAATTCCAAACTCGAAACTGAAAATTTTGGTATTTCAGAATTAACATCAGATTCCAATACTGAAAAAGGAAATATTGAAATTTCAAAACCCACAACCAAGAAAGAAAATTCAGACTCTTGTAGTTCAAAACAGTTTTTGGCTAGTAATGTCGGTCCCATTTCCCGTCGGTCAATCACCGACCTCCCTCCGGCTTTGATATCTGAAATTCTGAATTGCCTTGACCCGAAAGAACTAGGTATAGTTTCGTGTGCATCGACCTATCTCTATAGGCTTGCATCTGAGCACCATGTTTGGAAGAATTTTTATTGTGAAAGGTGGGGACTTTCAACAGTTCCAACACCTTTGGGTTCAGGATTTTCTGATGAGAAGTCATGGAAGGAATTTTTTGTGGAAAGAGAGTTTCGGAGTAAGACTTTTATGGGACGTTATAGCATCGATGTTTTGTATGGTCATACTGAAGCTGTTCGAACAGTTTTCCTTTTGGCTTCGGCAAAGCTCATATTTACCTCAGGGTATGACCAAGTTGTAAAAATGTGGAACATGGAAGAAGGGTTGTTGATTGCTTCTTCAAGATCCCTTGGTTGCACTATCCGTGCAGTTGCTGGAGATACAAAACTCTTGGTTGCTGGTGGTACCGATGGCTTTATCCACTGTTGGAGGGCAGTGGAGGGGCTTCCACACTTGTTTGATATTAAGGGACCTCAAAACCAGAATACTGAGTTTAGGCTGTGGGAGCATGAGGGGCCCATAACTTCTCTTGCTTTGGATCTTACAAGGATTTATAGTGGTTCGTGGGACATGACTGTTCGTGTATGGGATCGGTTTACACTGAAGTGTGTAAAGGTTTTGAGGCATAGTGATTGGGTTTGGGGACTTGTGCCTCATGATATTACAGTTGCTAGCACATCTGGTTCAGATGTTCATGTTTGGGATACTAGTAGTGGGAGACTGCTGACCATTATTCATAATGCTCATGTCGGTAACACCTACTCTTTGGCACGAAACCACACAGGGGATGTTCTATTTACCGGAGGGGAAGATGGTGCAATACACATGTTTGAAATCATTAGTCGTGGCCTTGAGACCAATGTTTTGCGAGTTGCAACATGGATTCCTCACTCAGATCCTGTGCATTCCCTCGCATTTGAGTTTCCATGGCTTGTTTCTGCTTCTAGTGATGGGAAACTCTCACTAATTGATGTGAGAAAGCTTCTAAGGACTAGGAAGCGTGCTCCAGGGAAGAGTGTTTCATGTGTTAAGCATGTAGATCGGAGTAGTGTGGAACCTCCACAGAGGATGTTACATGGATTTGGGAGAAATCTCTTCTCAGTGGACATTGGTGCTGATCGTATTGTATGCGGAGGTGAGGAAGGTGTTGTTAGGATCTGGAACTTCACACAAGCTTTGGAGATTGAGCAGAGGGTTCGTGCTTTAAGAGGAATACGGTTAGAGAACAGGATGAGGCGGCGCAAGCTCCATTTAGAGAATAGCAGCAAAGGGAGTCGGAATGATCAATGTTCAGTTGCAGCCAAGAAGAATCCAGTCACTGGTGAAAGAAGTGATTGGCACAGTAAACGTGCATTGAGTGGCAAGCTGAAGGCGTAGTAGCAGATGATAGTTGCCTTGTACGATTCTGGCAGTATTACCCTTTTACTCTTAGGATGTTTATGTAACAATACTAAATAGTTTATGGCTTAAGCAAGTAAGCTAACTAATTGTAGATTTCTCCTTCTGTATTTGGATTTATAGTGTTTTCTCACCATCTCATATATTGGTTTTTTGCCTTCTGTTTGTTGCTTTTTAATAATCTTCCATTGTTAGATGGCTTTATTCTGTTTTGTTTAATGTTACTTCAGAAGCTCTAGGCCTTTTTGTTCACTCCCATATAGCGATTTTGTACCTTATACTAAGTAGTGATGTAGGGGAAGGGACAAACTTACCAATACTTGGCTTAAAAGTCTCTATTGAGGAAGTGACAAGAGGCACTTTCATGTGACAGATTGCACAGTATTATATATGAATGCTATTCATGCCTTTAGTTGCTTATATTTGAAGATATGAATGGGATAAAGGTATCTCTTGTTGTGTGTGAGTCTTGAAGAAGGAATTGTTATGCTATTTAGTCTGAATTTTATTTTCTGGGTGCATGGCTAACTTAGGAGAAGAGGTGACTCTAGTGGTCAAGCTTTTTGAGTAAAATGTAGTCCGATGGAGAAGAATGACAATATATTCCAAACTCTTGAATGGTTACCTAGTGCTCATCTTCATATTAGGTTAAAAACAGCAAGGACAAAATGCCTCACCAGGATCTTGTCGGTACTGTTCTGTATGTGGTAAATTTCAGCACTGTTATTCCAGTCAGAACTTTCTACTTGAGTGAAATTTTATCAAATTTTGGCTGCCATGGCGGTTGGGGTAAACAATTTGGAGGACGGCAATATTGTTGCTCTTATTAAATATATATTGCAAAAAGAAACCTATTATTGCTCATGGGTTCCACACATCCACTTCCACTCTTCTTTTTTCTGTTTTGGAAAGCACTTTAGGATTATCAGTTATGTAACCCTTTTTTTTTTTTTTTTGAGAAAACGTAAAGATTTACTATAATATAGAGATTTTTTTTAACTCCAAATAACGATGTCTCATATGCATGGCTTTGGGAGTAAATTAAATTAAGTAAATCCTTTCCTCAAAAAAAAAAAAAAGAAGTAAAATCCTACTTGTACTAAGTTTTTTTCTCTACCTTTTTTTTCCAACCTATGTCGCACGTGTATGCACACAACATCTATGTATTTATAAACAATCATTATGTATTAAAATTGGGAATAAAACTATAAAAGTTGGACTAAATAGCATTGGTGGGGTTGGCACTAAATATTTGCTAAAGAGAATAATAAAAAACATGATAGAGAAGCAAGGGTGCTTATAGTAGAACTTGCTCTTGTAAAATGTGTTTGCAAAGGAAGGGTGCTTAAAATGCTCTGTTTCTAACATGATCATTTGGGCCATAACATGCAATCTATGTTTGCCGCGGACCATTATTCTCAGTTAGGTGACTTAGCATATCTTACTTTCTGTACGTAGCAACCCTTGGGTGATTTCATAGACCCTACTTTCTACATGTAACAACTAGCAACCTCCCAAGTCATCTCATTCATGACAACATTCGCAAAATTGTAGTTCATACTAAGTTAAATTTTATACTTAACTAGAGATTCTTTTATGAGACATGTCATTTGGGCAATCCTCACACAATGAGATGAGATTATAAAATCTGAAATTCGCCCCATTATGAGAAGGTGTCTCATAAGACATGCCCCATAGACTCTATGAGAAGGTGTCTCATGAACTTGATATGATAGACTGATACCAATTAGTAGAATCCTTAGAGCATCTCCAATAGGCTCTTCCAAAGATTGTGGCTCCTTGATTTGGTGAGCCACATCAGATATACTTGCTATAAGAGACTCATCAAACACACTTGTTAAATTAGGGACTTCAATCTCACTCGACTTTTCTCACGAGCAGCAAGCCACTCCTCAAATAACTTTTTGCTATTAAAATATTAAAAGCTGCAATACATTGGGACTTTACTAAAACAGTAATAAATAAAAATTAATTGTAAAATCTACTGGAATAAAAAAATTTAAGATAGCAAATTTGATTCTTCAAACTGAGTCAGTAAAGTACAATTTGAAGAATGAAAATAAGTGTCTCATACAAAAGCTTATCAACCACCTAAGATGTTCTATTTCTCTAACGTGTGGATAATGAGATCCTATCATATAGTTAGTATAAAATTTAAATACTAAATTATAAGCGCTAAACCCAAAATGTAAGCACAATATTAGTACTTGAAAACATAATGAGTAGAAGTGTGTGTAGTGCTGCTGAAACCATGGTCAGTGGCCATAGCCTCTTCAACCATGGATATTGTTCATGACTACCCTTTATTTTTTGGACTAATCTTCATTTTTGGAGTTTGGAAAAAGTAAAAGAAATTCATTTGGAGTAGAAAATTGAAGAAGGGGAAAGTTGTATTTTTGTTATAAAAGCCTTTGGGGTTCCGTTATTTGCATTGCTAAACAAAAATTTCCATCAAGAAATTCGTTTTTTTTTTGGGCCAAAATCCATTAAGAAATTCAATAATACTAGAAGTGAGTATAATCAAGTGTGTCTATAAAAACGTGGGCAACCGACCAGTCCACCAATTTACACCCAAACTTGCCTAAGCTTTGATCATTATTATGCCTATTCCCTAAACCCATATTAACCCAATAGGCCAATTCCCTTACATGAAACTCAAGCATGCTCAACACAACATAGAGAGACAATTCAATTCAATTCAATTCAAGAAAGCAAAGCAAGCGCAGTGAAAACGCAAAGAAACAGAGCAAGATGACAATGTTGAAAGAGAAGAAAAGTTTCGAAACAAAGAAATGGGAGACTGCAAAGCCACCAAAAGGGTTGATTCTTGTTCCTCTTCTAGCCCTTTTGGTTATGGGGTTTGAGGTAATCGCTCATGCGAAATCGCCAGAGGCTTCGAATTCGAATGCCTCTGCGCTCTTCATTTTGGGTGATTCCTCTGTTGATTGCGGAGACAACACATTGTTTTACCCTCTTATTCACAGCCATATGTCCTTGTATTCATGCAACGGTTCTGATTCAACTCTTATTCCACATCTTCTTGGTAACTATTACTCGCTCGCTCATGTCTTTCTTCTGATGATTGTGATATGTGATGCTCTGTTTCTTAGGTTTTCTTTCTTTTCAATTCTTTAGAATTATCTGTGTTGGGCATTTTCTTTGTTTTGAGAATTTGACTGTGTATGATGTGGTTTGGGACTTGGGGTTCATGGTTTTGTTTGTTTCTTGTGGGAACTGCAAACCCATCATTCGTAGAGAGAGAGAGAGAGAGTATTTCTCAAGCTTCTCTCTCAGTCACCTCTGTAGGATTGGAGGGCCCACACCTGTCAGAGCAATAGTAATATGCCACATCAGAAATGGTGACAGACAAATACAAATTCTTCTGATGTGTCAAATTGTCAATGGAACATTAATTCAATAGAAGCAATTTATTTGGACATCATTATTGTATTGTGCAATTATCAGATTGATGACCCTAACAATTCATAACAAGCCTAGTTTTAATGACCAAAATGTGAGCACAGAAAAGGTATTGTCTTTCATATATCATTTAAAGAAGTATTAGCATGTTCTATCCCAAATATATATGCATTTCTGTATGGCCTGGCTGCTAATTTATCAGTGTTCACTTCTGTAAATTACTGGACAAAATAACTTTGTAAATTTATTTACTTTCTATTAAATGAATTGCTAGCTCTGTGTGCCCATATGGGGAATTTGAAAACTTGCTGCACAAGAAAGCAGACAATTTGATTAGCATGGACTAGGCAAACTTTTGCATTTATTTTGCAGCAAGTACAAATTGTGTGGTTTTAATTTAATCTGGGTTTGCACTATTATACATATCAACAGCTAAGAAGATGGACATGCCATATATCCAACCATTCTACAGCCAAAATGGATCCATTGATGGACTGCTGAAAGGCCTCAACTTTGGTTCAGCACAAGCAACAATCATGAACCCCAGCAGCCAGAGCTACCAGTCTGCAAACCAACAGCTCCGCCAAGTTTTCAACACACTGCAGCTCTTACAACTGCAGCTTAGCCAGAAAATAGCTCTCCATTTCATCAGATCTTCCATCTTCTACCTCTCCTTTGGCAAAGACGACTACATCAATTTCTTCCTAGGCAATGCCTCCTCTGGCAGTACTGCAAAGCTCAACTACACTGAACAAGAGTTTTCTCACATGTTGGCAAAACAGATGGTGCATGTGATAAGGAACCTCTATGACATGAATGTGAGGAGGATCATATGCATGGGGATATTGCCTTTGGGATGCACACCACGCGTGTTGTTGGCCTCGTCCGATAAAAAAGCTGTTGATGAAGATGATGGAAGGAGGGGATGCATGGAGGAGATCAACGAGCAGGTCTCGGAGTACAACAGAAAGCTGCACGAAAACATTGCCAAGCTTCAAGCAGAGTTGTCTGATGCCCAGATTGTGTTTTGTGATGTGTACCAAGGAATCAGAAAGATCATAAACAACCCAAAGAAATATGGTACACAACTAAAACACAGTAACACAAATACTCTTTTCATTTTCTGCAGATTTCATGGGTTTTAGTTTCAATCTGAGGACTTGGGGTGTGTTGATTTTTTTTGCAGGATTTGAGGATGTGAAGAGTGCATGCTGTGGGCTGGGAGTGTATGGAGCAGAAATTGGGTGCCTTTCTGTAGAGATGGCATGTGAGCAAGAAACAAGTCATGTGTGGTGGGATTTGTACAACCCCACAAAGGCAGTCAACTTATTGCTTGCTGATTCTGCCTGGTCTGGCTCTCCCCTCTCTCGCATTTGCCGCCCCATCACTATCCAAGAATTGGTTTCTAGTTCCACTACTGCTTCTCTTTCACTGTCAAATCCCACCTGAGTTTGTATTGTAATCTCCACCGTTTTCATGGTTTAGAAATTAGGACTCAAATTGGGAAAATTTTACCATACGAGCATTCCGAACCGATTTTTGACTCTTGTATGTTGACTGGGATTCATATTTTCACTATTATGGTATAGATTCTTCATCTCTAGATCCGTTTGTACCACACTATCACATATGATGTCTGCATTGTAGTCCTTGTTCAATTGAATGTATAGATTCCAGATTCCTCTGTTCAAAATCCAAAGTCAACAAAATGTAAAATACTCAAAAACCCCAAAACTCCAACGTCACATTGTCGGATTTCGAGCCAAAACAGATTAAAATAATATTCAAAAGCAAAAGCAACCCTAGTCCCAAACATCACTCACTAACTCACCAAATTTACTTACAAAACCCACTAAATATTGGGTATTTGCTTCAAAGCCCTTACTACAATGGCCCTCACAGCTTCGCAAGCCATCTTGGGTCTCTTCGCCGCTCCTCTCCCCACCACCAAACCCCACCGCTCTCTCACCATCAGAGCCTCCTCTTCCTCCTCGAACCCACCCATCGTCGGCCGCAAGCTTCGAGCCGCCGTGATCGGCTCCGGCCCGGCCGGCTCCTCCGCAGCCGAGGCCTTAGCCGCTGGCGGAGTCGAGTGCTTTCTCTTTGAGCGCAGCCCCTCCGCCGCCAAACCCTGCGGCGGCGCCATTCCCATCTGCATGCTCGACGAGTTCGACATCCCCGCCGACCTCATCGACCGCCACGTCACCCGCATGCGGATCTTCTCCCCGTCGAATCTCGCCGTCGATTTCGGCAAAACCCTCCGCCCCAACGAGTTCATCGCCATGCTGCGCCGCGAAGTACTCGATTCGTTCCTCCGCTCGCGCGCCGAGTCGCGCGGTGCCAGTCTCATCTCCGCGCTCGTCACGAATCTCGAGGTCCCGGAATCATCCGACGCGCCGTACGTGGTGCATTATACGATGGACAACACGCGCCACGCGCTGGCCGTGGACGTCGTAATCGGCGCGGACGGTGCCAACAGCCGAGTCGCCAAGTCGATCAAAGCGGGAGACTACGCCTGCGCCATAGCGTTTCAGGAGAGGATTAAACTGACGGACGAGAAAATGGAGTACTATCAAGATCTCGCGGAGATGTACGTGGGAAACGACGTGTCGCCCGATTTTTACGCGTGGGTTTTTCCAAAATGTGACCACGTGGCAGTGGGGACGGGTACGGTGTGCTCGAAGCAGGATATTAAGGTGTTCCAAAGGGGGATTAGGGCGAGAGCCAATTCCAAGATCAGCGGTGGCAAGGTGATCAAGGTGGAGGCCCACCCGATACCCGAGCATCCGCGTCCCAGACGCGTAAGGGGGCGCGTGGCGCTTGTAGGGGATGCGGCCGGGTACGTGACAAAATGTTCGGGTGAAGGGATTTATTTCGCGGCAAAATCGGGGAGGATGTGCGGGGAGGCGATCGTGGCGGCGTCGGAAGGAGGGATGAGGATGATCAACGAAGGGGATTTGAGGAGGGAGTATCTGAAAGTGTGGGATGAGAAGTACATTACAACGTTTAGGTTCTTGGACTTGTTGCAAAAGGTGTTTTATGGGAGTGACGCGGCGAGAGAAGCGTTGGTGGAGTTGTGTGGGGACGAGTATGTGCAACGCATGACGTTTGAGAGTTACTTGTACAAGAGGTTGGCGGAGGGTAATAGATGGAAGGATGCTAAGATGGTTGTCAATACCATTGGAAGTTTGATGAGGTGTAACATTTTAGGGAAGAAAATGGAGAGTTTAGTGTTGTAGCCTGTAGGATTAGATTCCCTTGCCTCTTATGGCCTTTGTGCCTTTCTGAAAAAGGAAAGATTTGCTTGCCTCGTATCGTCATATGTTTGATTTGCTTGCCTTGAAGTCGTTTGTTTTTTCTTTTAAGATGAATATAATGGTATGTGTGGATTTTTAGTTGCAATTGTTTTTTTTTTTTACTTGCTCACAAAAGATATAAGTCGACACTCAGCACTCTAATAAGTACTAAGATCCTAAAACTACACATTCTTAAAACAAAGACCGACCATGGGAGCATGAAGATTCCACGTCTTTAACAGTGGAGTCGATAACGAATGATCACGCTAATTAGCCAACCAATCTTCCCCCAAATTATCCTCACGCATAAAATTTGGTGCTTCATGCATAAAATTTAGCAAGAGCTCAAAAAAGTTTGTATATCGTTTATGATCATCAAAATTTCCATCAGGGCCGACATCTTTCAAGAACGGAATCATTATAATTGGATTAACTTTTTGGCCAGTTACGTCTATCAATACCCACTCAGTGTAGTGACACCCCTGTTTAGGTGTACTCAATACTTGTGTAATGCGAGTATGTAATTGACTTCAGTTTTTAAATGTGGGCACAAATTTTATAGATTTTTTATATATTATATTTTGTGAAAATAATAAAAAAAAAAAAAAAGGCAAATTACACAAAAGTACCTCAACTAACTACCCTATTTCACTTGAATACCCTAATAAAAAAAAGTTGCTCAGAGATACCTCAATTACTGATTTTGCACATCCAGATACCTCCGTCAACTTTTCCGTCTAAGGACCGTTAACTTCTTACGTGGCGTGCTGATATGGTTTTTAAAAAATGCCACGTGGACAAAAAAATAATAAAAAATTAGATAAACTTTAAAAAATGAAATAATTATTTTAAAAAACTAAAAAAATTAAAAACACAATAATTAATTAAAAAAGCAAAAAAATAAAGAAAAAATGGAGCACTGTTGCAGCACCGCTCCTCCCGCCTCCCACCCCTCCCTCCGAGACCCACCCAACCCAGCCACCCAACCCAGCCACCCACCCCTCCGACCCCAGCCACCTTGTCGCCGACCCCAGCCACCACGCCGCCGACCCACCTGACCACCCACCCTCTCTTTCCCCGCCCCGCCCCTCTCCTCTCTCTCTCTCTCTCTCTCTCTCTCTCTCTCTCTCTCTCTCCTCGAAACCCCAGCCCCGAGCCCTCCTCCCTTGCGTCGGCCACCCAATTCAGTGACCCACCATCAGACAAAAAGATAGGCAAGGCTGGGCGCTGCTGGGTGTGGCAAAGCTGGGAGCGACTGGGCGTGGCAAGGCTCGGCGTGGCTTGTCGGGGCAAGGCTGGGCGCGGCGAGCAGATTTGGGCAAGGCGGGGCTGGGGCTGGGGCTGGGGCTTGGTGAGGGGCCTTGGCTAGGCGAGGAAGGGAGGGGCGGGGCTAGATTCATTTCTCAGACTTCAATCTGGTCCCTTCGATTTGTAGCTATGGCTGCAGGTGTTTGCAGAAGAAGAAGATAAAGAGGGAGGAGGGCTCGACGCTGGTTAATTGGGTGGCCGACGTGATCTACAGTGAAGGTGGTGGGGAAGGGAAGGGAAAGGGTGAAGCTGGTGGCTGTAGAGGGGGAGAGAGGTGGGTGGGTTGGGTGGCCGACGGGGGGAGGCGGAGGGAGGAGGGATCGGGGATGCGAGGTTGCTGGGTTGCTAGGTTTTTTTTTTTTTTTTTAAGTTTTTAAAATAATTATTTCATTTTTTAAAGTTTATTTAATTTTTTATTATTTTTTTGTCCACGTGGCATTTTTTTAAAACCATATCAGCACGCCACGTAAGCAGTTAATGGTCCTCAGACGGAAAAGTTGACGGAGGTATCTGGGTGTGCAAAATCAGTAATTGAAGTAACTCTGAGCAACTTTTTTTTATTGGGATACTCAAGTGAAATAGGGTAGTTAGTTGAGATACTTTTGTGTAATTTGCCCTAAAAAAAATATATGTAAATATACATAAAAAATCAAAAGACCTCATTTTTATGATTTGCCTTGAGTCCCCAAAATCTCAAGCCATGTATGTAATCCTAATAAAAACTATAAATTTTATATCACAAACTCATAAATATCTTAAATCATACTTAAACAAATTTTCACACATGCAAGTAACCTCTTGTAAATGCACATTAATGCGGTTGAAGCACGGTGAGCCTTTGGGGTTAAGGCATACCATGAAAGTTAGGCCTCATTTGCATTAGCGGGAAATATATAGATGCTAAACAACTCAGAAGTCTCTCACAAATGTTACAAATACTTAAAAACTTTTAGGTGATTTTTTTAACTTTTAGGACAATATTTTCTTAAAATCAGAGTGTCTCTCAAGTTATGTTGTGCGTTTGACCCTCATTTCTCTTTTTGTGTCGGTGCAATTGCAATTTTCCTAGGATTATAAGAGTTGACTGAAGTGCTCCTTGTTGTTTAATTGATAAAGTTTGAAAACTAACCTCTTTTTTTATTTCCATGAAAGATTTTTAACCCTTTTTTTTCAAGTTTTAGAAATATAACTATTGAACAGTGCTGGAACCCATTTTGAGCAATGTTTGAATCATGTCACATATAGAGTGAGAGAGAGTGTGTGTGCTGGGGGTTATATTTTTAAAACTCGAAAAAAAGGCTAAATTTTAAAGGACATAAATTGACTAATTGTTCAAATTTCCCAAAACTTTTTTAGTTCAACCGATTCAATTTTTCTTCCTACACACAAATTGCATCTATTAACTATAAATTTATGACTTTAAAAGTTATAATCATAGATTTGAAATAAAAGACATATAATATAAGAGAAAATACGATTATAATCATGAGATTACACTGAAAATTGAGAATTATGGAGAGAAGGTAGATTGAAGAAGGTAGAAGAAGGTATATATATTGGGAAGGTAGATTGGAGAAGGTAGTTACTTTCTCAATCTTCTAAACTTCCATGTATGATTGGAAGCATCTTGCTATCTTTTTTTTGGGTCATACTTGTTGTCATTCTCATTGTGCAATGTAGTCTTCTGATCGAAACCGTTCATTTTTTAAATGATTATTTAAAAATAATTTTTGCAAAAAATAATCAAATTGAAAATCGTTTGGTCATGCAACTATTATCAAATAACAGACAGTGAGTCTAACTGTTACCAAAACTGTCTGTTTATTTGATAATAATTAAATAATCAAACGATTTTCAATTTGGTTGATTTTTTTTCAAAGAGGATATTTAAATGATAATTTAAAAAATGAAGATCATAAGACTACACTATAAAATGACAATGACATGAGACAAAGTCAAAAAAAGGTAGATTGAAAAAAGCAATTAACATTCCTTATAATATGGTAACTATGTATATCATACTTCCAACCAATTCACTTTCTCTCTAATCATACTTGGTATCTTTGTTCTTGATGTAACCTCTACCATGGTGATGCTTTCAATCATTCATGAAGTTTACAAGATTAAGAAAGTAACAACCATAACAAGTTAAAAACCAACTATTTAGAGCATATCGAGCTATTCCTTAAACAGTTCCTCAAATTTAAATTTAATGAAAAATAATATAAGCTCCAATTCTTTCTTAAAGCCTCTCCATATTTGAGATTTTTTTAAAAATTTCTCAAAATCAAGTTGAATGAATAAAGCTTCCCAAATCTCCAATGATTAGATTCAGGAAATTTTCAACTTTAGAATCGGAGAGTCATTCACCAAATTTAATTTTTTCTCAAAACTTATCCTCATATTTAAAAGAACAGTACCACATTTTTATACCATAATTTCATACCAGCCAATTTACACGGCAATAATACAGATTTGCTTTCGACAACAGTGTGCACTTCCATTACAAATTTGCATACTGCACCCAGGTGCCGGCCCAGTGCCCCAGCCCCAAAACCAAATGTAGCGAAGACGAGCAAGAGCTCAACCTCAAAAGCTTGTCCCGATGGATTTGTCAGCCCTCCAAATCCAATCCAAGAGACCCCCACAATCCAGTCCCACCTTTCGCCTCCGCCTCCACTCCAAATGCCTCATCCCCTTCCTCTCTCTCCTCGTCCTCCCCTTCCTCTTCTACCTCCTCTCCACCGCCCACAAACTCCACATCTCCCACAAATTCTCCCCCTCCGAATCCACACTCTTCGCCGTCATCATCTCCGCCCGCCCCGCCGCCACCCGGATCCGGGTCTTCCAATTCCTCGACGGAACCGCGCCCTCCAGCTCCACCAAGACCCTCCCCGGCCTCCCCGCCCGACCCGACCGCGCCGGCGGGTCGCTCCGGCCGTTAATTCAGTTTGCCAAGCAGCACGTGCCCAAGAAGCAGCGGGGGAACACGAAGGTGCTCCTGTTCGCCGGTGCGGAGTTGGAGCTGAATCAGAAGCTTCTGGAGTCGTGTAGAAAGGTGCTGAGGTCTTCGGGGTTTTGGTTCAAGGACGAGTGGGCCAGAGTGATTACAGGTGAATTCAACTACTGAGTTAGGCCAAATTTTGAAAACTAGCCCTTTTTAGTTTTAGAAAATTAGGATCAAATACAAATTATAATAATTTTTCAGCAAAACTGTAAGGGATTAATTATTATTATTTTTTTTTTATAAAAGATTCAGTGTCATTGTTTAGATTTTTAGAAATTTAACTTCGAGTAGTGCAACAAGCCCTCAAGCTGAGCACTGCTCAATGTTTAGATTACGTTCAACCAGCCTTTTTTAGTTTAAATTAAATATTTTGAGTGTTTTTTTGAGTCTCAGAAATTTAACCCTTGAGCAGTGCTTGAGCTCCTCCTTGAAAAATGTTCAAACTAAAAATCTAAAAAAAGGATTAAAAGTCTTTAATTGACACAAATTTTGGGATTTTTTTTTTTTTTTTTTTTTTTTCAATTTTTTCTCTGAAAGAGCCATTAGATCTTAGGGCTTGACTAAATTGCTCAATTGCGATTTGGTACACAGGTGAGGAACAAGGGGTTTATGCTTGGGTCAGTGCCAACTACGCCCTTGGAACATTGAAGAGTGAGCCTCAGGAAACCATTGGGGTTGTTGAACTTGGTGGGACTTCTTTGCAGGTTTCTTTCATTTACCAATGCGTCTACCATTTCTAAACAATTTACAGTTTGTCTGTGTATTTGTGTATTAATAGATGAAGAAGTGAACACTTGCAGGTTACCTATGCCCAAAAAGAAACGCTAGAAGTGAAATATTCTCCGTCTCGAATTATCAAACTGTTTGGAGTTACTTACCACCTTTATAGTCAGAACTTGCCTCAATTTGGCCAGGTTTTTGCACCTATATTCCCTTGTATATTGGTTTTTAAATTATAAGACTGTTGAGGAAATTTTATTCATCGACAATTGTCTCAAATATATTGGGCAAGATATCTAAATATACAGCTCAATTTATGCTCTCTGTGATTTTATACACTTTCTGCTTAATGTATATCTATGTCTAATTAGTATATGTGCCAATGCAAATGTGTGTGATCAACTACGTATGTATATTTTGTAGAATTTGATAGGAATAGGATAACTTAGGTAATAGAAAAGTATTGTTTCCTGTTGATATCATTAGGAAACTTGGGTTATCTTATAAAATTCCAAGCAGATGCTAAGTCATTGGTTATGTGGTTTGCAGCGTGATATATTAGACATCAATGACATTAATTGTGGATGTAATATATGTATATATTTGGTTTGGACTCAATGAATTGGAATTTTTTGTATTTTTGATTAATTGTTTTTTCTCCCTCAAATAGGGATGGATGGCTAATAGATAATTGACCACTAAATCTCTTCTTTATATGAATTGATTTTTGTAATGGAACTACAGCTTGTGTTTATCCTTTATACTGTTTGTAAATTTTTGCAATTACCTTGAAATTTACGTTACTTTATCATGTTGGAAAGTTTTTGACGATACAGAGGAAGCTCCTTGACCAAATGATATGAAAACCTTTTATTTTTTTGTACAGGATGCAGCTTGGGAATCACTATATGAGCTGCAAAATTCCAGAGAGACGACTTGTACGATCTGTTGACCTTTCTCTTTATTGGTACCATGGGATAAAAGTTGATTTCATGGTACTTTAAACTACTATAATTATATACTAAACTATGTATTGCATGACTTCAATTGCTTGTGGATATTGGTTTATGAACTGATGATGCTTGGGATCTACTTTTTCATTCACACCATTGGTTCAGGTCTTTTTTGTTTTGTTATTTTTTAAAGTTAAAAATTAACTTTAGCTTAGTGTTGGTAAAACATCAGTGGTGCATTCTGATATTTTACATCATTAAAGCTAATTGCATTTATTGCAATGTAGTGAAAGGTTCAAAGCTGTATAATAATAACTAGTTTTAGTTGCTAGAGCTCGTTGGGGTCTACCTAATGCTTGAGTCATTCTTAGGCAGCAAAATATATCTTTATTATATTGTCATGGATTTTTTTTATTCATATTTCTTAGTAGTGTATAAAATTATGTCTTCCTTTTCATATGCAATGAATTTTGGATTGAGAATTGAAAACATTTTCACAAATAGGAACCGAAAAATAAATGCACAACTAACATAAAGACTAACTAACAAGTATCAGAGACACTTTAATGCATTGAGCTGAATCTTGGCATGATATTGAACACTGTCGATGTTAGAATACAACCAATGTAGCATGACAACGGACACTGTTGTAACTTGGGAGTAAAAACATAGAAATGCTTTAGATTCATTATTGACCGTTATTTTAGGGTCATTATAAAATTCTTATTTTATTATTATAAGTGTCCTTGCATGTGTGCCCTAATTTTTGAAAACTCTTATCATCATATCCACGTTGTATTGTATCCAAATTCCCCATGACAATTTCCATGCTTCCTAGGTTTGATTATCTTGCATCCATTGCCTTGTGTGTGGTCACTATTTCTCTTCATTGCTGCTTGTACCTACTTATCCAGTGGTGTTTGGTTCGGGTAATTAATAGTTTAGTGTTGAAACATTATACAAACAAATATTTGGTATGAAACAAATCTTAACATGCAGTATCTTGGTGGTTTAATCTGTTGCATGTATTGGCGTTTTTTTTGGATTGAGCCATAAGCATGACTCCATGCACATTCTATATTTTGCTTTTATAATCTGTTGCTGATGTGGTAAAAATTATTCACTTGTTATGCAGTTTCAAATTTGAAAGAGGGAAGTCTTGGTAACCCTTGTATTCCTAGAGGATATAATCTGACAGCAAAAGCAAGTGATACACAACTTGTAGCGTCCTCACTGGGTGGAAACTTTTCTGCATGCAAATCTGAAGCTTTGACATTATTAAAGAGAAGACAAGGTAGCATCATCTTCTGCTCCTTCAGTATCATGAGTTTCTGATCTTCATTTTCATTTGAAATTCAATTATCTTGTGCTGGTATCTACTTGTCATTGGCTTTCTGCTTCTGTTGGACAGTTTAATGGAGATTATTTCTTTATTGGAAAATATTATATTATCTTTACATTTTAAGTTGTCTAGCATTGAGAGGAGAAGAAATATTTAAAATGTTACTAAGTGATTATATGACTTATGGTTTGAGATGCTATTGAGATTTGAGAGAGACATAATTCAAGAAAGATTCTTGTTTTATTGATAGGTTTGTGCAATAAACTACCTAATAAGGTATAAACACTACTAATTAGCCTCTTTCTTACTGTCACTATCGCATATGCCAGTAGTGGCAACAACAGAACTTTTGATTATGTTGCCTTTCTGAAAGGGAGTAAGGTGTAAGCCCAAATTCATAAAAATCAATGATTTAGGTAAGAAATCTTTCTTGGAAGTTTTATAAGGGCCAAGAAAATTTCCAAGCACATGCATATTTTGTGGATGTGTACTGGGATTTTTTTGAAATAAAACACACACATCCACACACACACACACACACACACACACAACATCAGTGATACTACCCTCGCAAGAGCTCTCTACCTCACATTAGGAAAACCCTCTTCCCATTAGTTTGAGAATTAAAACCTATCTAATCAACTCCAGATCACCTCTGCACTAAAAGATTAGAGTATAAACTGCACTATGTAGTTATACATCAATTAAATTAGTGTCTCTAATAAGGTCACTGAAAACCCTCTTACATCCACACGCACACAACATCAGTGATACTACCCTCACAAGAGCTCTCTACCTCACATTAGGAATAACCCTCTTCCCATTAGTTTGAGAATAAAAACCTATCAAATCAACTCCAGATGACCTCTGCCCTAAAAAAATAGAGTATAAACTGCACTATATAGTTATACATCAATTAAATTAGCGTCTCTAATAAGGTCACTAAATACCCTCTTACTTTGTCACTCTCTGCCCCTTTGATTTTTCTGAAACAAACCTTGTCGCATTAAAATCTTCCCCAATACACCAACTTGGTCCACAAAGACCATATCGAATCTAGTCCAAATCACCTCTACCCTCAAATTGGAATGAGTATAAAGTGCTATTTGATACATTTATTCGTAATTAGCATATCTACTGGATTAGATTACATATCTTTTGTTCGTAATTGACACCCTAATCAGGCTTTCAAGAAAGAATTCACTGCCTGCTTATTGATAAATTTGATAAAATATATCTACCTATATTATTCTTAGGCATATTCTTTGCCTTTATTCTCTCTTATACCATTTTTATTTTCTGATAAATGATCTTGTTTATGTTAGCATTATGTTCAAAAAGATGTCTGTTTGATGTTTGAGGTCTTTTTGAGAATCTAGGTTACTTGTATGAAAAAGATATTCCTTAATAGCTTTTCATTATATAAAATGCAGATAAATGCATCCACACACCTTGCAGAATTGTCTCATCCCTTCCTTTTGAGTTACGGGGCAAGCCAGTTTCTATGGAGAACTTCTTATTTACATCTGAGGTTGGTAAACAATGACATAAGTTCACATTATTTGTTAGGATTTAGTTGCCATGAGTTTTGGGTTTATTATATTTAGGGTACTAATTGTTTTTGGTGACATGCAAACAATCTTCTCTATTTGATTCTACCTTTCTTATAAGATAATGTAAATATGTAAAAAGTGACTGCCAAAATTCTTCGTTAGGGATTTGGACAAGCATTACACTTTTATTTGGCAGTCTTTGTGATAGAGTACTATATCTCCTTTAGGCATGATGGCCTTGAATTTAAGGCTTGAAGTGGAACCTTATGGATATATGTAACAAGAAGACTTGCCAACAAGGGTGCCAAGTTTGAAGAGAAGTTTTTTCAGCATTTATATAGGTTTTGAAAGTAGTTTGCATATGGCCATCGAAAATAATAGCCACTTTTGAAATCAAATTATGTTGAACTTTTCTACCTCCTTTTCTAATACACATTAAGAACTTTCAATAGGATTGAAGAGAGCATATGATTTCCGTTGGATAGATTCAAAATTAGGCTAAATTATTTTTTTGGTCCTTGTAGTTTGAGCATGATTTCACTGTAGTCCATACAGTTTCAAGTTAAACATTTATAACCTTCGAAGTTTAGTAAAATTGCAATTGGGCCCGAAATTACTTTTTTGTCAAAATTGATAGATGGAAGTGGAATGTGCTAGTCATGTGCAAGGGTAAAATTGTAAGTTGATGACAGGTCCTAGCTCTCCCTTTATTGCCCATGGAAATAAAGGGTATTAGGGATATCAATTTAAAAATTGGGGATTTCTGAAAGGGGGGGATGATAGGGACTGAGGTAGTTTAAAATGTTTAAAATGGGAGAGCTAAAATCCATCATCAAATTAACACCTACCCTTGCACGTGACCAACATGTGTGATATTCGTCAACCAATTTAACGGAAATTTAATTTTGGAACCAATTGCAATTGTTAGTAACCTACAAGGGTATAATTGTTTAAATTGGAACTATAGGGATAAAAGTGGACTCAAGCTCAAATTACAAGGACAAAAGTGTAATTTAGTCAAAATTAAGTTCATATTCAGTTAGAGGGGCTTGTTGAGTGTTTTTTGGTTTAGGTCCTAGATGCTTTTGGAAGCATTGGCTTGAGTTTGGGCCTGTATTCAAATTCTATCACTTCCTCTTTGGTGGCTGTTCATTTAGAGAAGCATGTCAAACTGGGTCATTTAATCTCAGCTTGCTAGATTGAGCTGAACTTGAGCTTGACCTTTATGTTTGAACTTGAACTGGAGCTTTAGCCTGAGCTGAACTTTGTAACTTAAAAAGAGTAATCAATGATTTTTGAAAATATATATTGTTAAGACTTGAAAATATGTCTCTTTTCTATTATACATAAGCTTGCAATCCTCCTAGATGAGCCGAGGCAAGCTTAGTTGATGTAGGACAATAGTTAAAAGTATGGAAAGAGAAGATATATCTGGACTCACTCCGGCCTTTGGCATCGCACCAAAGGTGTATTGGAACCACTCCAATAGAAAAATAGAAAATTTCGGCTTCACACCAGACTTTGGCATCTCACCGAAGGTGGCTTGGAATCACTCCAAGTCAACTTGTGCTTCACACACACCCAAATTCCTTTCACAATTAACTTCATTTCAAAGATTACAAAGTAGCCCTTTTATAGAGCCATTGGTACATGAACATTAAGACCCACTTTAATACACCTAGGAATTCTAAAAGACAACTCTTGACACTTAATACATTGATATTAGGACATAAAGAGACTCAAGGCAGTAAATATAAGACTCTACAATAATCTAAAATAAATGCATAAATTGCATTTATTAAGTGCCTGGAACTTGGATGGTCTTCTTTATTATACTTTGGACTAGGCTCCTGCATTATTAGGGGTTTAATAAACAAGCCCAAATGACTCGGGTGTGAGTCTAGCCTTTGCCTGCAGCATAGCTCATTGTGTTCATTCCTAGGAATCAGGGATTTATCTTGATAAGTAATAGTGCACAAGGGGACTACACTTGCTCAAGGTATCTGAACAGTGACTAGTGAGTTTTACATTTACCCTCACACCCATTCTCTTCAGTAAGTCAAATTTGAATGAGTTTAAACCTGCTTGCAAAAATGGTTCACTTGAATTTTTATTTACAAAGGGGGTTAAAAGTCCCTGCTTGCACAAACGGAATATTACCCGGTCCTATCTGTTAGAAATCTCTGGTTCCTTAAGGTCTGAACTCTTAAAAACAGCACTGATTTACTTGATTATCTCAAACTATCAACAAGGCCAAATTCCAAGACAAGATAGAAGGGAAAGTACCAAAGTATATTTGTCTCAATCTCAAGAGCGCTTTTCAAGCAATCAAGGTCTCAGACAACCTACACAACAGCTGAACGTATGTTAAACTTAGAATTAAAATATTAGAGCTTGCATATCAGGGGAATGCCAAGAAATTTGGCTTTCTACCATGTCGTTGAAGGCTGTTCTAGGTTCCAGGAAACTAGCGTCTTTTAGAACTCACCTTGGTAAGTATTGCCCAGAAATTAGAAATATGTACCCACCAATGCATGAGCGTGCAATCATTAGAACATATCAATGGTTCCCTTCAACCTAATTTGAAAGTTAGCTTACATAGATTAATGTATGCCACTGTAAATGGAGTGACAATTATAAAGAGTGTGTGACACAAATGAATTCAATTTTTGCAAAATGATTTGGCTAATTTTATGTTGGAAGTCTGTCGTAACCATACTTTTACGTGAATCTACATAAAAGGGAGTGAAAGACATGCCAAAGATAAATTATTTTATTTGACATTTTAATCTTGGATTCATCTATATAAATTGCATGTTTTTTACATTATTTCAGGTGCCCTTTAAGTTTTAATCTGATAATTTTGTCTGTTTTTCAACCTTGTACAGCTTTTTGGGCTGGTTCCCAGGGCTTCCTTGTTTGAATTGGAGGCAGCAGGACAACGTTACTGTGAGGATGATTGGGATAAACAGAAAAATCAACATCAGACCGTTGATGATTTAGATCTGTTGAAATATTGTTTCTCATCTGCATATATGGTGGCACTGTTGCATGACAATCTAGGAATCCCCATGGATGAGAGAAGGTATGTTCGCTTTACACTTACAGGCATGGTAGTAATCTTGATCCATATTCTTTATTTATCTAATAGATTCAGCTGAGTCTTATCAAAAAGCTGCTGAAAACATTATGAGCTATACAGCTAATATTTTCGGTGTTGATGCATGCGTATTTTAAACCTATACATAGGCACTCTGCATGTATCCCTATTACATCTTTCATTCAAACCTATACAATACTAAATAATGCGATTTAGCTTGCCTGAACTGAAAGTTGTTTAAGGGGGAAGCCTTTTTTGCAATGTTTAAGTTAATAATAATTATAATATTATTATTCTCTTCAGGGTTGGATTTACAAATCAGACTGGAAACATTCTCCAAGATTGGACACTTGGAGCTTTTATTGTTGAAACAATGCTGGAGCCCCTTGAATGGGAAGTTGATAATCTGGGCCAAGTTGTTGGAAATGAGTCAGTCACCTATTTTTCTTTCTTTGCATTTCTTTTAATAGCTGTATTTGCTGTATTCTTTCTATTGCAATCACGGAAACCACAGTTAAAGACTATATACGATTTAGAAAAGGGACGCTATATTATCACCCATGTACCTAGGTAATAAATTATACTTCTTTATTTATTTTATAGTTTGTTCTCATAATGTTCATTCAAGAGGATTCTGAAAACTGTATTTCATGATGAAGCAATTCTTGTGAAAAATTACTGTGAGAACTTAGCAACCCTGCGTCTATATATACTTCTTAAAGCATGGCTATTTACATGACTTAATTATAGGACTATACAAGGAAATTCAAAATCATTATGTAGCATGGTACTGTTTCCTGCATATTTAAAACGTCAAAATTGAGAGTTAAATATATTAATTATGGGAAAGGAGATACCACAATTAGTAAATGTCCACACAAAAAAATCTTGGGGTTGATCAATAGATTTAAGAAGAAATGATGTCTTCACATAAGTGGTTTAATTACTATCAGATGTGAATTAATTGCTAAATTTTTGGAATTTATTTGATTTCATAATGAAGACAATAAATCGAATCTTTATTAATTCAAAAACAACCCTTCAAGTTTGGTAAAAAAAATATCTTCCTAATTAATTGAAAATTAAGGTCTATTGATTTTAACTACTAAATTTTAATAATTTTTTAGTTTAGGTATCAAAATTAAATAGCATTTTAGATTAGGTACTAGTTGAAAAGTCAAACAAATTAATAAAGTAAAAAGTATTAGAATTTACAAATATTACATCACATGCCACTATAATAAAAAATAAAAATAATATTACATCACAAATATTATATTAATTTATACTATATTATATTATAAAAAATAAAAAAATCAATCCAGTCACAACTAAGTTGTGACTGTCTTGGTAAATTGAAAGAGACAACTTACACCATTATACTATATATTATTTTGAGTAAAAGTATTGTTTTGACCTCTATTTATACTATATTGTAGTATAATTTCTCTAAAAAAATTCAATTAAGTCACAACTTAACTGTGACTGTCTCACAACTTAGATGTGACTGTTGTTTAGTCACAACTAAATTTGAAGTTATGAGTGTCGTACAGTCACAACTAAATGTGAAGTTGAGATTACATTAGCAAATTTTCAAAATAATATAAAAGCTTCAAGGGTAATTTTGTCAAAACCGTATAAATTTTAACTAATACTCATCATATGTGGGCCAAAGGATAAAAATGTCAAATGGAAAAGGCTCAAATCAAAGGGGTCAACATATTTGTGACCTAATCTAAAAACTACATTTAAATTGGGTAGTTCAATTGAAATATTATATGATCTTCATGCTATACCAAAAAATTATTAAAATTTAGTATTTAATCTTAATTTTCTATTAAAATTATAGCGAATGTTCATCTAATTAAAGTATCGATGTACAAAATACAATTGAGCTACATTAAACTGCAACCCAAATTTATATGTATCAATTTACCCACATTGAATTATAATTAAAGTCCATAAACATTTATCTACCTACATTATGTATTTCATCGTATTCACTACATTGTTTTACAATTGAAGAATCTACATCATCGTACCTACCATTAAAGAACCTACATCATATAGGTAAATAAATTAGCATATACTACAACCAAGCTAATAGAAAAAAAAAAAAAAAAAAAAAAAAAAAAAACTGCCTACTTACAACCAAGTACATAAGTAGGTAAATTTTGTGCTTCTCAAATAAGATAAAACATGTGTTTCTATGAAAAAGTAGGTAAACTACGTGTTTGTCAAGAAGTAGGTAAATTAGCTTTATACTATAGCCAAGCTAATCAAAGTACCTACCACTGAAAACCTACATCACTTAAGTAAATTAGCTTTATCATATATAAAAAATTAGAATTAAATATCAAATACTAATAGTTTTTTAGCAAAGTAGTCTAACACTAATTTTTTTTTAATTTAGGTATTAACCTAGAGAAAGACATTTTGGATCAAGTCACAAATCTGAACGAAACGTGATTTTTTTTACTCTGATCGACACTTGGTGGTTTTTCGTTGGTTTTTTTTTTTTTGGTTTTCTATACAGTTGTGATTATATGAAATTCATAAAAATTTAAAGTTTATAAAGATTTAATGCTTTTGATTTAGGTTTTAGGGATGAAATCCTACAACCTAGAGACTAAAGATTAAATCTTAAGCCTTGCAAACACTAAAAAAACAACAAATCGGTAAAAAAGTTGTGACTGTTGGAGAGTCACAATTGACTTTGTAAAAATAAAAAAAGAAAATTTCTCCTAAGCACTCGACACTATTCACCAAGCACTCTGTGAATAGTGTCGAGCTCTTTGTGAATAGTAGCGAGTGTTTGGTAAAATCACGTTTTTAAAAGTTCGTACCTAAAAATGTAATAATATAAACGTTTTGATAGTTAAAATGACAAAAATATTGAAATTTTATACTTAAAGTCAACATACCTATAATATTTTAGTAGTATTGTAAATTAAAGTAGATTAATCAAAGTACATACAATTAAAGAACCTACATCATGTAGGTAAATTAGGTTATCCTATAATATTTTAGTAGTATTGTAAATTCAAGTAGGTTAATCAAAGTACCTACAATTAAAGAACCTACATCATGTAGGTAAATTAGCTTATACTATAGCCAATTAAGCTAACACAAAAGAAAATATTTATAATTACAACCAAGTACACAAGTAGGTTAAATGATGTGTTTCTCAAACAAGGTAAAATATGTGTTTCCAATAAAAAGTAGGTAAATTATATGGTAGAGGAAATTCCACGTACATTGGAGAAGACATAAGGTTAGTTATATACAGGGGTTTAAATTTCGAAAATTTCGGCGAAATTTCGGCGAAATTTTCGATTTGAGGAGGGATCGAAATCGAAACGTATAATTTTCGATTTTTCGTGATAATTTCGCCGAAATTTTCGGCGAGTGAGATCGAGAGGGCGGCGGCAGGGGGCCCGACGTGAGGGAGATGAGGGAGGAAGAGATGGTTCAAACTTTCTGTGCATCATTCGGTGGGTTTCGGCGGCAGGGAGCAGCGGCGGGGGGGAGACGAGGGAGAAAGAGAGGAGGGAGAAAGAGATGAGGGTGAAGGTGAGGGTGAAGGTGGAGATGCAGAGAGAGAAATATAAGAGTGTGTGATTGTGTGAGAGAAAGAAAAAAAAAAAAAAAAAGTCACAGACTCAGGCGCACTGCAGCAGCGAAGAAGAAGGAGAAGATGAAAGCAAAGGAAAGAAAAAGGAGGTCAGCCCACGGGGAGAGATAAGGAAGGAAAGAGGAAAAAAAGAAAAGAAAAAAAAAAAAAATGATACTTTTTTTATTGGAGTTTGAGACTTTTGGGTAATTTAAACAAAAAAATGATTTGGAATTTCGTTTGACCATTTTGGGGTTTCGTTTAGTTATTTTTAAACTCTAAACTAATAAACTCTAATACATTTTTATATAAAAAATAATTAAAAATATCCTAATCGGCCTAAACCCTAATATCCTATATTATATCTTAAACAATATAGAGTATAGATTATAAAATATATAAGGTTTAGTGTATAGATTATAAAATATAAAGAATATATTAATTTCATTTAATCATTATACTAATTTTATTTAATAGTATTTGCCTTTAGCGCGCATTATATTTATCTTATATCACATGAAACTTACTATATAATTTGGTTTCTTCAATGTTTTTTATCAATGTAGTAGATAATATGTTAAATAAACATATGGTAAAGTTTCATTCAAAATTTCCGTATTTTGATAGTAATTTCCGTCGTTTCTGTCTAATTTCTGTCGAAATTTAAAAATCTTCGAAATTTCCGTCAAAATTTCCATCGAAATTTCCATCGAAATTTCCTCGAAACCCGAAATTTTATTCCTTGGTTATATATTCAATCAATCAATAATTAATATTCTCAACCATTCAATCAATAAATAGCATTCACCACTCTTAATATTACCTAAAACAGGCTAATTAAGAAAACAACAAAGCCAAATTTTAGGTACCAACTTTAAATGAGATTTCTTTTTTTTTTTTTTTTATAAAAAAACAAAATGAGATTTATCTTTTTTATAAAAAAACAAGGGAGGCGATTTTCGCACTCATTTTTTCTCCGTTTGCACTTCATCTCCTTTTTTAATGTATTTTGTATATTTTCATTATATATTTTTCCAAATTTACTCTTTATGGCTGTTGAATTTTTATTTTAATTATCTTTCAGTAATAATTATTTTTTCCTAAATTCTCTCATACTTATTAAAAAAATAGAAATAGGTAATTTTCTATCCCCCTCATCGTATCTTCTTCATATTGCATCTATTTGCCTTCTATGCCATTTTTTTTTTTCTTTTGTGAACCAGTCTTGTACATGCTTTCAATCATCATTCTATACTTCATTAGGAAATTTGCCTTCTATGCCATTTTTTTTCTTTTGTGAACCAGTTTTGTATGTGTTTTCAATCATCATTCTATACTTGATGCCATATTTTTTTTCGTTTTCTTCATGAGGGTCATGATTTATATATCCTCTTCTTTTGATGATGTGTTTTGTGTTATGAAATTAATTTGGGTTTTCAATTAGTCCACTCCCTCATTTTTGGGTCTTTTGACACTGCCAAGAAAAATGTTCCCATGCCAAGCAACCACTGCTTATTTGTAGCATATTTGATTTTTTAAAAAATAAATGTCACATGACAGCTTAATAAGAAAAAAGAGATGTACTATATCATGAAGACGGACATAAGTGTAGAGAATTACATAAGTTTTTCTTCCTTTTTAAAAGAGAGTTATAGACAAGGAGTAAAATTTCGGTTTCGAGGAAATTTTCGATGGAAATTTCGATGAAAATTTTCGTAGAAATTTCGATTAAAATTTCGATTTCGATAAAATTAGACAAAAACGACGAAAATTGCTATCAAAATACGGAAATTTTGAATGAAACTTGACCATATGTTTATTGAACATATTATCTACTACATTTATAAAAAACATTGAAGAAACCAAATTATATAGTAGGTTTCATATGATATAAGGTAAATATAATGCGCGCTGGACAAATACTGTTAAATAAAATTAGTATAATGAATAAATGAAATTAGTATATTATTTATACTCTATAATTTAGAGACTAAATCCTAATACTAAACCTTATATACTCTATATACCTTAATACTCTTTATACTCTATAATTTATAGACTAAACACTATATGCTCTATAATCTATACTATATATTGTTTAGGATATGCTATAGGATATTAGTGTTTAGGCCCTTTAGGATATTTTTAATTATTTTTTATATATAAATATATTAGAGTTTAAAAACAACTAAACGAAACACCAAAATGACCAAACGAAACCCGAAACTTTTTTTTTTTCTTTCCAATTGCCCAAAGTCCCCAAATCTCAATCAACCCTAAACTTTTTTTTTTTTTTTTCCTTTTCATTTGTTTTCCCAATTATTTGTTTTTATTTTATACTTAAAATTAAAGAAGGGCAATATCTTTTACCAAAAAAAAAAAAAAGGACAATATCACTCACATTGCTATATTAATAGTCAGGAGGAAGTTTATTGGAAACCATTATAGAAAAAAAAAATAATAAATATAAACAGAGGATTCAATCCCCCTAAAAAAAAAAAAAAACTCCAACCCTCCAACAATAAACATACCCAACCCATCTGCGTAATAAGTCACATTAATTAATATAAATAAGGACACATGGTTTTGAATTTCTCACTTCTCTTTCTAAGTTTCTATTTCTCATCTTTTTTCCCAAAAAGTCGAAATATGGCAGCCATAAATAAGGGTTGACCACATCTGTAATTGTGGCAACTATGTGACCATTCAATAATTATATATTTTTAATAAAGTTTATAAATATTTATAATGGTTAATTTAGAGCTTAACATTTATGCTTAAAGTCTAAAGACTATGTTGTAAATAGAACTCAAGTATTATCAAAAGTAAGTTGTAATTGGCATATAGTCACAATTGTGTAATTGTCATATACAATTGTTTTTTTTTTTTTAACGAAAAATGAGTGAGCCTTCAAATGAGCGTTTAATGGGTATCTGAACATTGGACAAGGCCCTAAAGAAATTCCTTCCCTCCCCTTAATATATAAAACAAAAAAATTTGTGAATTAATATTGTATCAAAAAAAAAAAGTTGTTTTGAGTCTTGAGACTTGTACAAAAAATAATAGGATTGAAAATAATTTAATTGTCATATAAATATAATTAAATAAATTTAAAAACAACCATGTGAAGCAAACCCAACAAAAAAAATAACACATATGATGAATAAGGTTTTCTTTTTTTTAATGTGTAAGGTTCGAGATAATGCACTAGCCCTCTACAAGGTGCATTGTCAAATTGTCAATAATAGCAAATATGTTATAGACTTATAGCCTTTTGACTTGTAAAAGTAACTCTGCAGTTTTACTTCCCCATTTCCCCATTCCTTCCTTTTTTTTCCGTAAAGCATGCTCTAGGCTCCAGCTCCCCCATTTAGCCATTCCCCATTTCCCCTTTCTTTCCTTGTTTTTTTTTCTTCTTTTCCTTTCTCTCCAGACTTCACCCAGACCACCCTTTTCTTCTTTTCCTTTCTCTCCACAAACTCCACCCCGTGCTTCTCTCTCTCTCTCTCTCTCTCTCTCTCTCTCTCTCTCTCTCTCTCTCTCTCTCTCTCTCTCTCTCTCTCTCTCTCTCTCGGCATCCCCACCACCAGCCCACCATCACCCTCATCTCGCCGCTGCCGCCGCCCTCCGCCGCCGAAACCACCGAAAACCCAGCCCCTCTCCTCTTCTCTTCCTCCCTTCTTTTCCTCCTCCCTCCACGGCCTCAACTCCCAAGTGACAAAGAGATCTGAGTTTGGGGGAGATTTGGGGCTGAGTTTGGGCGAAATTTCGTTCAAATTTCGTCAAATTTCGGCGAAATTTGGCGAAATTTTACAAAAATAAACATATTCCGAGTTCAAAATTTCGGACGAAATTTAAGCGAAATTTCGCCGAAATAATACCGAAAAATAATGGATTCGTGATAAAATTTCGGGACTTCAAAAAAACGAAAATTTCGGCGAAATTTCGCCGAAATTTTCGAAATTTCATTCCTTGGTTATAGAAATAGATATATTATTATGACAGTTTTAAATAATTAAATGTGTAGGATTTAATGTTGGATATGTGACATTCTATAATTAAAAGCCAAAGGGCATATGTGGAAAATAAATAATAAAAATATATACAAAGATTTAAAAAAATAAGATGGAGTCAAATGCAGAAAAGAGAAGTGCGAAAATTACCTCCCAAAAACAAAATGAGATTTATCTTTAGAAAATTAGGATTAAATACAAAATATCAATAGTTTTTCAGTAAATCAGCAAAACACTAATTTTTTTTTTAGTTTAAGTACTAACTTAGAGCAAGAAATTTTAGATTAGGTCACAAATCTGTACGAAACTTGATTTTTTTGACACCGAGGGCTCGACACTTTTTGTACGAAACATGATTTTTTTGACACCGAGCGCTCGGCCCTCGATGGTTTTTCATTTGTTTTTTCTTTGGTTTGCAATATAGTGTGACTGTCAAACAGTCACAGAATAATCACAGTTGTGACTGTATGAAATTCATAAAAATTCAAAGTTTATAAGGATTTAATGCTTTTGATTTAGGCTTGTGTATGAAATCCTACAATTTAGAGACTAAACATTAAAGTTTAAACCTTGCAAACGCGAAAAAAACAACTAATCAGTAAAAAAATTATAATCGTTGGACATTCATAGTTAAGTTTGTAAAAGAAAAAACATTCTCCCACGCGCTCGGTGAACAATACCGAGTGCTCGGTAGAACCATTTTTTTTTAAGTTTGTACCTAAATTGAAATTTAGTATCTAAAATGAAAGAACATAAATGTTTTGATAGTTAAAATGACAAAATATTGAAATTTGATATCTAAAGTCAACGGACCTATTTATCTTTTATTAAAGAAAATGACATGCATTGTAATTATGGAAAAACTTTTAAGTGTGTTTTAATCCTAAGTGGCTGAAATTTTTGAATCTGGACCATCTAATAATCAAAAAGTCAATAGGTTAGAAGCTTGAAAAAACGGATTGGAGGGTCTAAATTAAATTAAGTGAATTTTCACCATACACTTAGTTAAATAATCTAGCTAGACTGAACGCAGGAGAACATTTTCGATTTGTATATATATATGTTTCTACTAGATCTTCATATATTGCTGGCTTTTGGGTCTGTAACTCCAACAAAGTCTTATACATATTACTAGCCAGGCTAAGCCAGCTAGCTAGCCTCTTCTTGAAAGATGATAATCAAAAGAGCATTTTCGATCTGTAGTTAGCAAAATGGTGAACATGGAGGTTAGTATTATTTCTAGAGACACCATCAAACCGGCAGCTTCCTCTTCACTTGGCCATCAAAAACCTTTCAAACTTTCAATGATTGATCAGCTCACTCCCAAAACTTATGTCCCAATGGTGTTTTTCTACCCGAATACTGATCACCTCAACTTCACTAATTCCCACCAGACTCTAGCCCAGTTGAAAAACTCGCTCTCAGAGACCCTCTCTTTGTACTACCCATTTGCTGGACGCGCCAAAAACAACCTCTATATTGATGACTTTGATGCAGGTGTTCCCTACCTTGAAGCTCAAGTTAAGGGATGTGACATGTTCGAATCTTTGCAGCTTCAAGAAACCGAGTTGCTGAACAAGCTCGTCCCCATTATTCCATCCCTTTAAAAAGGAATCAGATACTGGACTGCCCATGATAGCAATTCAAGTGAATCTTAATTAATGAGCAACCAGAAAAATAAAATAAAAAATTAAAGCAACCTGTGATGAATATAACTTAATGAGCGCCGCTATTCAGACTCAACTTTTTTATCTATAGTCCCAATACACTTTTTACACTCACCTTCAATTTAAAAAGTTTAAAAACTTATTAGTATACCCAACATTTTTTTCAAAAATACCCTTACTAAAACCTAACAAACAAGCTTAACATATTTCTGCTCTTTATACCTAACAACACACCTAACACCATCACCACCACCCAACGCCCAACACCAATACCTCACCACCCACCACCACCACCACCACCACCACCCATTGACCTCTACATTAAAAAAATTTATTTTTGGACTACAATAGTTTAAATCCTAATTGTTTAATATTGAACTTGAACACAAAGGGGAGAGTTTTGAATTTTCAGATTTTGTTTGTCACTGGTTAACCGAACAAGTATAAGGATATTCAACGGCAAACAACCGAATAGATAGAAGGATGTTCGATGGCGCAAAACCGAACGGGCAAAAGGATGTTCGGTTGGCAACCACCGAACACCCTTTTTCTAAAATTTTTAGAGGTTTTCGGTATTCTATGGCCGAACAGACAATACTGTTCAGTGTTTTATCATTGAACGACTCATAACAGATTCGGCTCTAGTGTGCCGAACATGTTGCGATTTCAGTTTTTGAAAATAAGCACTTAGTCTATTAAAACTCAAAGGAATGATCGATGAAAATACTTCATTTAAAGACTCTCAAACCACAATTTATTCATTCATTCGTCAATATTAAACTTGTTTGCATAAATATGGAAAGTGTGTTTAGGGTTTTGATAGAGAGTTGAGTGACGATGTGAGTGAAGAATTGATGTTGGGTATGGAGAAATGTTGGGTATAGATTCAAATTCATTTAATTAATTTCATTTTAATTAAATTTTTAAGTCCTTGAAGGTCAATTTACATTAGGGTAGAAATGAAAATTATATTTTTATTAAAGTGTTGGAATATAAATAAAAAAGTTGGTCCGAATAGCGGCACCCAATTATATATGATCAATCTATAAGTATAGTCAACGAGACATATAAGCCCAATGAATCACTAAGGCCTGCATTATTAAACAATTCTGATTCCTTGATCTAGCGACAAAAATCATGTTACTTGATAATTAAGCCAAAAATCAAGGGAACAAAAATGAATAAATGAATGAATTAATTACAAGGGTTGACTAAGGAGGAACCTCCCTCGCAAGAGAAGGGAAGCTACATGCCAATGACTTCACTTTTGCAATAGGGATGAATGGTTTTCTGCCTTTAAAAATTTCTGCTGTACTTGAAAAAAAAATAAAGGGAAAACATCTCTAACCAAAGGAATTAAGGGAGACAAGAGAAGAAGATGGCCGAGTTTGCTGTTGCAAATGCTGTGGTAAAGCTCACAAACTTGGTAATTCAAGAAGCAGTACTCTTGAAGGGGGTGACTGAGAAAGTTGAGCGACTCATAAACCAATTCAGGTGGATGGAGAGTTTGTAAAAAAAAAAAAAAACATTCTCCCTCGCGCTTGGTGAACAATACCGAGTGTTCGGTAGAACCATTTTTTTTAAGTTTGTACATAAATTGAAATTTAGTATTTAAAATGAAATAACATAAATTGAAATTTGGTATCTAAAGAAAATGACATGCATTGTAATTATGGAAAAACTTTTAAGTGTGTTTTAATCCTAAGTGGCTGAAATTTTTGAATCTGGACCATCTAATAATCAAAAAGTCAATAGGTTAGAAGCTTGAAAAAACGGATTGGAGGGTCTAAATTCAATTAAGTGAATTTTCACCATACACTTAGTTAAATAATCTAGACTGAACGCAGGAGAACATTTTCGATTTGTATATATATATGTTTCTACTAGATCTTCATATATTGCTTGCTTTTGGGTCTGTAACTCCAACAAAGTCTTATACATATTACTAGCCAGGCTAAGCCAGCTAGCTAGCCTCTTCTTGAAAGATGATAATCAAAAGAGCATTTTCGATCTGTAGTTAGCAAAATGGTGAACATGGAGGTTAGTATTATTTCTAGAGACACCATCAAACCGGCAGCTTCCTCTTCACTTGGCCATCAAAAACCTTTCAAACTTTCAATCATTGATCAGCTCACTCCCAAAACTTATGTCCCAATGGTGTTTTTCTACCCGAATACTGATCACCTCAACTTTACTAATTCCCACCAGACTCTAGCCCAGTTGAAAAACTCGCTCTCAGAGACCCTCTCTTTGTACTACCCACTTGCTGGACGCGCCAAAAACAACCTCTATATTGATGACTTTGATGCAGGTGTTCCCTACCTTGAAGCTCAAGTTAAGGGATGTGACATGTTCGAATCTTTGCAGCTTCAAGAAACCGAGTTTCTGAACAAGCTCGTCCCATTATTCCATCCCTTTAAAAAGGAATCAGATACTGGACTGCCCATGATAGCAATTCAAGTGAATCTTTTTGCTTGTGGTGGAATAGCAGTTGGGGTGTTCCTTTCTCACAAAATATTTGATGGGCAAACCGCCAAAGCTTTCCTCACTTCCTGGGCTGCTATTTTCCGTGGGTCTCATGACAAAGTAGTACACCCTAATCTCTCTCAAGCCTCTTTAATCTTTCCTCCCAAAGATTTCGTGCCTCACAATTATCTAGTTTCAATGGATCGCTTGGTGTTCAGGGAAACTAATCATTATGTCACAAAGAGATTTCTGTTTGATGCTAATGCCATAGCCGCCCTACAGGCCAAAGCCAAGAGCGAACGCGTGCCCAAGCCATCGCGCGTTGAGGCACTCACGGGTTTTCTTTGGAAACATTATGCAAAGGCTGCAGCTACATGTTCACCGAAAGCTTCCATGGTAGCGCATGCAGTGAACATGAGGCCACGAATGAAGCCACAGATGTCGGCTACAGTGATCGGAAATCTCATTTGGGCGGCGACAGCAGCTGATGAGACAGCCGCGACCCGTGAGTTGGGAGACTTGGTGTACCTGATGAATGAATCTCTCAAAGGATTTAACAGTGATTATTTGGAGACTCTGCAGGGGGAAGAGGGATTTGGAGCCATTTCTGACTTCCTTAATCGGCTACAAGTCATGTTTTCCCAAGAAACAATACCTGAAATTTATACATTCTCAAGCTGGGCTCGCATTCATGACCAAGTTGATTTTGGATGGGGAAGGCCATATTGGATTGGGGTCATGGGGAAAGTTGGATCACCTGGGATTGGGAATCTCACCCTATTTGTTGAAACACAATTATGGGGTGATGGCATTGAGGCATGGGTGTCCTTGGATCAAAACCAAATGGCTTTATTGGAGAACGATCCTCACTTTTTGGCATTTGCTTCTCCAAACCAGCGCATTCCAACTTTGCAAGCATGTAATAATCATCCTCTGCTGCATTAATTGTTTATGCGTTTGGTGATGAAGAATGGCTCAAGTCTTTGACGTACATGTGGGATGCAATTTTTTTTTTTTTTTTTTTTTTTTTTTTTTTTTTGTGGTGATTAAGGCTTAAATTAAACCAAGTTTTTGGTCTTAGTAGTTAGCACAACTATTGTGTTCACCATAATAACTTCTAATGAAATATTACCACTACATGTTGGCTGAAAGAATTTATTTATTTCTTTGTTTTTTTTTTTTTCGGGGGAGGGGATGGGACCGGAGGTCGAACTTGGGTGTTTGGACAATTCTAAGGTCTTTCAAACTGACTACTCATTTGAAAAAATTTATTTCAAAAATAAAAAATGCGCAACCAGAAAAATAAAATAAAAAATTAAAGCAACCTGTGATGAATATAACTTAATGAGCACCGCTATTCGGACTCAACTTTTTTATCTATAGTCCTAATACACTTTTTACACTCACCTTCAATTTAAAAAGTTTAAAAACTTATTAGTATATCCAACATTTTTTTCAAAAATACCCTTACTAAAACCCAACAAACAAACTTAACATCTTTCTGCACTTTATACCTAACAACACACCTAACACCATCACCACCACCCAACGCCAATACCTCACCACCCACCACCGCCAATACTCATTGCCCTCTACATAAAAAAATTTATTTTTGGACTGCAATAGTTTAAATCCTAATTGTTTAATATTGAACTTGAACACAAAGGGGAGAGTTTTGAAATTTTTTTTCGGATTTTGTTCATCACTGGTTAACCGAACAAGTATAAAGATGTTCAACGGCAAACAACCGAATAGGCAGAAGGATGTTCAATGGCGCAAAACCGAACGGGCAAAAGGATGTTCGGTTGGCAACCACCGAACACCCTTTTTCTAAAACTTTTAGAGGTTTTCGGTATTCTATGGCCGAACAAACAATACTATGTTCAGTGCTTTATCGTCGAACGACTCATAACATGTTCGGCTCTAGTGTGCCGAACATGTTGCGATTTCAGTTTTTGAAAATAAGCACTTAGTCTATTAAAACTCAAAGAAATGATGAAAATACTTCATTTAAAGACTCTCAAACCACAATTTAATCATTCATATATTCGTCAATATTAAACTTGTTTGCATAAATATGGAAAGTGTGTTTAGGGTTTTGATAGAGAGTTGAGTGACGATGTGAGTGAAGAATTGATGTTGGGTATTGAGAAATGTTGGGTATAGATTCAAATTCATTTAATTTCATTTTAATTAAATTTTTAAGTCCTTGAAGGTCAATTTACATTAGGGTAGAAATGAAAATTATATTTTTATTAAAGTGTTGGAATATAAATAAAAAAGTTGGGTCCGAAGAGCGGCACCCAATTATATATGGTCAATCTATAAGTACAGTCAACGAGACATATAAGCCCAATGAATCACTAAGGCCTGCATTATTAAACAATTCTGATTCCTTGATCTAGCGACAAAAATCATGTTACTTGATAATTAAGCCAAAAATCAAGGGAACAACAATGAATAAATGAATGAATTAATTACAAGGGTTGACTAAGGAGGAACCTCCCTCGCAAGAGAAGGGAAGCTACATGCCAATGACTTCACTTTTGCAATAGGGATGAATGGTTTTCTGCCTTTAAAAATTTCTGCTGTACTTGAAAAAAAAATAAAGGGAAAACATCTCTAACCAAAGGAATTAAGGGAGACAAGAGAAGAAGATGGCCGAGTTTGCTGTTGCAAATGCTGTGGTAAAGCTCACAAACTTGGTAATTCAAGAAGCAGTACTCTTGAAGGGGGTGACTGAGAAGTTGAGCAACTCATAAACCAATTCAGGTGGATGGAGAGTTTCCTAAAGGATGCAGATGCAGAGCAAGAAAAAAATGAAAGATTTCGCAATTGGGTGTCCCAAATAAGAGAAGTGGCCTATGATGCTGAAGATGTAATAGAAACTTATATCCGCAAAGCAGCAGCATCTCAAAGTTCATGGAATTTAGCTGCAAAGTCAATGCATCTTCACAAAGTCAGAGGGAAGATTGAAAAAATCCAATCGAGGATCGAACACATCTCTAAACAAAAGGAGAGTTTTGGCATCGCTGACATCAACCGAGAGAGAGGTGAAGGTATGATGATTTCTGCTAACGAAAGGCTGAGATGGTGGAGACAGCCATCACCCAACATGGAGGAAGATGATTTGGTTGAACTTGTAGAAGACACCAACAGCTTGATAGCACAACTGTCTAGTATGGAGTTGAGCAGCCGTGTGGTTTCTATGTAAGATGCTCATGGACATTAGGCCTTGTTCTACTAGGATATATTCAACTAAGTGTTTTGTTTAAGTTGCAAGTAATAAGGAGATTAACTCAAACCACTTCATAACCAGTCCACATAAGGATGGAATCCTAAACCAGTATGGACTAGGATTACTTGGATACCAATACTATGTGTTGTATGCTAAGCATAACTAAATAAGTCTTTATATAGGAGTCTAATTAGGATTGAGAGAGAGGTGCCTTAGTGGGAGGACACTCGGGATCTCAAGACTCTATATAAAGCATAGGTCCCCAGCCACACAGTAACTTGAGCTATTCATTCACTGCCCCATCTCGTGTGAAGTTCTGAAGCATTGTGTTGGCAGGAAGACTTGTGCATTGTGACTTTTCATCGAGCAACTGGTGTGCATCTAGACTTCTAGTTAAATACCTGCAAATCAGACATGGCATCATCAGGTATGTATTACTGTGTGATTACCTGTTATGAAAGCATGATTATTTCATAGAATGCAGTACACATACATATATATATATTTGATTTGTGCTTATGAGTTGTGTATGCTAAAAGATGTATAATATAACTTACATTCTATTGTGGGCATGGGGGGTTTGGGAAAAACTACTCTTGCAAAAAGACTGTACAATCACAGTGATCTTGGGGACTGTTCGTATGATTAATCGTCTAGGCATAACGACAAGTCACACAAGGCTTAACATCGTGCTGTTTGGGCCTAGGCCCAAAAGACTAAGCCCTTCCTGGGCTCCTAGCCCCCGACCTACTAGGCTCCGGCCTCCTAGGCCACGACCTCCTAGGCTCCGGCCTCATAGTCTCCGGCCCCCTGGGCCCCGGCCTCTTAGGCTCCGGCCTCCCAAGCTCAAGCCTCCTGGGCCCCCGACCCGTGTCAACTCACTCGGATCCTCGAGACCGATGACACGTGGCGCTCGTACAGTGCAAGTTACCACAAAGGGACACGTGTCGTCACCGGATTGGTTGACACTCTTCCAAAGGTACTATAAAAGAGGTACCTTCTTGTCACAAAAGGACAATTCAATCAATATTATACTATTCACTCACTCTGCTCTCAGATCTCTCTGAACACTGACTTGAGCGTCGGAGGAGCTTTGGCCCGGCACCACACCGGTGCCCTCCCGCTCACTTTTCTGTACTTGCGCAGGATGCTTTGGATATCGTTCTCTCTCTCATTACTCACCAGTCGGACCCAGCTACTCGTTCCTGCCCACTTCGACGTGTCATCCACTCAGTGGTGGGTCAACAGGCCTACGTGGTTCGACTCGACGTTGACTGCTTTACCATTTTTGAGCATCAACAGTTTGGCGCCATCTGTGGGAAAGTTACAACTTTTTCCCATTGAATTCTCTACCCTCAGTTTGAGGTGCAAAAACCTTCCGAGCTTCCGAGCTCCCGAGCTTCCGAGCTTCCTAGCTTTCGAGCTTCCGAGCTCCCAGAGCTTCCAAGCTTCCGAGCTCCCGAGCTTCCGAGCTTCCGAGCTTTCGAGCTTCCGAGCTTCCGAGCTTCCGAGCTTCCGAGCTTCCTAGCTTCCAAGCTTCCGAGCTTCCGAGCTCCCGAGCTTCCGAGCTTCCTAGCTTCCGAGCTTCTGAGCTTCCGAGCTCCTGAGCTTCCGAGCTTCCGAGCTCCCGAGCTCCTAGCTTTCGAGCTTCCGAGCTCCCGAGCTTCCGCCAGCCCCGGCCCGAGCCCAGGCTTCCGCGCCGCGCACCCACTTAGGCTTCCGCCCCGCACACCCACCCAGGCTTCCGCGCTGCAGACACCAGCTCCCTCCGAGCTTCCGCCCCGCGCACTACCCAGGCTTCCGCGCCGCGCACCCACCCAGGCTTCCGCGTTGCCGACTCCAGCTCCCTCCGAGCTTTCGCCCCGTGCCCCGCCAGTCCCGGCCCTAGCCAGGCTACCTCGCCGCGCACCCACCCAGGCTTCCGCACCGCCGATACCAGCTACCTCCGAGCTTCCCCCTCGCGCACCGCCAACCCCGGCCCGAGCCCAGGCTTCCGCCCCGCGCACCACCCAGGCTTCCGCGCCCTTGACACCAGCTCTCTCCTAGCTTTCGCCCGTGCACCGCCAGCCCCGGTCCCGAGCCCAGGCTTCCGCCCCGCGCACCCACTCAAACTTCCTC